>NW_022732216.1:1042752-1111173 GCF_011630105.1 Anneissia japonica
TATATAATCGTGTTTCAGAGAAAATGGCCAAAACATGCTGGAATGTCAAATTTTTAAAAATCTATTTTATTGCACTAAACTAACCTTCATATATCTACACATCATTCTATGCTGTTATTTTCCCCATTTTCAATGTTAAAACAACACTTTTTAAGAATTTAAAGATAGTTTCTGCATGAGAAATGCCTGAAATCATAAACTTTAAAGGCTGATTTCTCATATATTATTCTTTAAACAGCTGTGTGGTTAAACGCTTGTAACTTCATAAGGAAATGTCCGATTTGAATGGTTTTTTTTACCATTTTATAGCTGTTATTTTACTCTCTAACACTGTATTAATAACTCAAAATCGATTTTTGCGACGAGTGACTGGTTTGGCTTGTCTTTGCCACATATATATATATGTATACTTTGTATTTCGGGAAAAATCTAATTAAACTGTTAATGTACTTTTGAGGAAGCATTCTCATACTTATTGTCATATATATAAAATATGCATTTCAAATATTAACAGTATCATTTCTCAAGTATAATTATTATATTAACATAGATTGTATATTTTAATTTTCCTTCAATAATGACATAATTTTGTGTATATTTTATATTTTTGCAGGTTTTGAATTCATTTTGGTTTTATTTAGTGTATGCAATTGTACACTTCCTGATGTGTTTAGTCCTTAGTGCTCAGATCTATTACATGGGGCAGTGGAATCTAGGTACGTATGGTATTATTGTCAATTATAGGAAAAAACCTATGATTTTTCATTTGTATTTTACATAGTAAATAATTGTTTATTGATTCATTTATTCATTCAATCATTCATTGATTCATTTATTAAATTATTCAATTGTGTATTCATTTAATCATTTAGTTATTGAGTTATCCATTTGTTTATTCATTCTTCATTTATTTATTCATATATTTATTAATTCATTCATTCATTTATTTATTCATTCATTCATTCATTTCTTTATTCATTCACTTTGTTATTGATTTGTCCATTTGTTCATTCATCCTTATTCATGTATTCATTCAGTTATTGATTTCATCCATGTGTTTATTCATTCTTCATTCATTTATTTATTAATTCATTCATTCTTTAATTTAGTCATTTAGTTTGATTTCATCCATTTGTTCATTCATCCTTTATTCATTTATTCATTCTCTCGTGCATTCATCCTTCATTCATTTATTCATTCATTTAGTCATTTGTGCATTCATTCAAATATTTGTTCATTCATGCATTCATACCATCATTCATTTCATTCATTTGTGAAACCAGTCATTCCTCGCAAATCACGTTTCAGAGAAAATGGCCAAACATGCTATGCCAGACACGTACTGTGCACGACGGTTGTCGGCCTACGTGATTCTATAAAGAACGCAATGAGACAACATACGCGCAACGGATCGTTTTTAATGAAGATCAGTTTAGACTGTTCGGACAATAGACGGCGTCTCGTCGTCTATAGAGAGTGGAGTTGGATTCCCGGCTTTAGATTGTTAAACATTTTGAAAACTATTTTATTGCACTACACTAAGCATTTGTATCTTCATAACGAAATGTCAGATTTAAATGATTCTTTCACCATTTTAATAACTCTCATTTTACTTGTTAAATAACTTCATCAGGTTTGTAGATGTAAGTGATACTTGGTTTTGATTTTAAAAAAAATTATATATTTATTTTCATTTTACTGCTCAATTGTGTAACAATATCTAAGAAAGGAGTGACTGGTTTGGCTTGTCTTTCCCACATTTTATTCATTCATTCATTCTTCCTACATTCATTCATCCATTTGTCCATTCATTCATTTATTCTTTCATTTATTTGTTCATTTATCTAGTTATTCATTCATAACTTATTAATTCATTGGATTAGAAGGAGAAGTGTCTTAAAGAATTATTTCAAGTGTTAATGTTATCTGATGGAATGGTCCCAAGTGAATCGTCTTCAAGGGCCAAAAGCGTGACCTCATAGCCGTTGTCGGTGAGGTCGGGACCCTAAGGGAGGATAGTTATTGGCGTTCTTAAGGTGAAGGCCAAGAGAAGGGGTGTGGGATATATTAAATTGAGGTGGTAGAGACATGGTGAGAGGACTACAAGGTCACATTAAATGTAGGGGGAAGTCAGACCCGACCTGAAGCCATTTTTAGGTAATTAATATATGCTTCTAACAGGGGTGCCTGGTTCAGGAAACTTGAGAATGCTGTTGAGAATCTTCTCACAATCACCATATTCAGTAATCCAGGAGTTTTACACAGAGGGGGCCCAGGGAACGATTTTCACAGATTTGGGGGGGGGGGGGGGGGCCACCATGGTTGGGAAAGAAAATTTAAGATTATGGCACCCAGACTTCAATTGGAATATAATTTTCTTTTTTTCTTCATGTTTTTTGGAAAAACTTTAAGCCCTCTTCTGAATTTGCTACTGACATATTTCTTGGAAACATTTTTTCCCCTATTGATGTAAACTTATCACGGGTATTAAGTGTTTCTGCAGAAATTTTTAAGATAAAATGTCCTAGTCCCATTCATTATTCCCCATTTTCCCTAGGCTTTAAGAATAGATAAAGGCCTAGTACTTTCAAATTGTGCTATGATCTGGTAGTATGACAGATTTGTATTGTATGTGAAAGGGTCGTGAGTTTGAATCCCAATGAGGGTGGATTTCTTAGACTAAAAACACACCTTTTTCAAACCTTGTAATTTTTTATTTTGTTTTTTCATATTTTTGATAGGCTATTTAGTTACCCAACACCATTAGAGCATCTGTGAGTTGTGATCTTGCCAACTGCTGCTTAATTGCCAGTGGTCTCAAATTGCAGGAAAACGATCGCAGTGGTGTTGGCTCTTCTGCAATAGTCTGTCTCTTCTGACATTTAGTTTCTGTGTAGCCTAGGATAGCTTTGTTTTTTCTTGTTTTTCCTTGTTTTGCGCATACAGACCATGTGCTTTGCGCTATATAAGTCTCCAACCATTACCATTCTGTTTTCGTTCTTGGTCAGAATCGTCTTTAATTATGTTCCATAACATATTTATACAGATACATGCCTTCCTTTTTACATATGAGCTTGATTATACTTTATTACTAATTCTTTAAGTTCATGGCTTTTAATTACGGTACATTTGAGTTGGGCAAACTTACATTCGACAGCGATGTCGATAATGATTAGTTTGGTTATTTTTTACAATTTACTGAAATATACTGTTATACATTCATTTGTCGTTACTATTTTAAGAAAATGCATTGTTATATTGTGAATAAGTCTTTGCAGCTTGTTCTTATTCCATCACATTGTCATTTAAGTCATTTTTGTAATTAAGATTGTCATAATTATAGATGAAAAAATGTATTTAGGTCGTTGTTCAGATAGATAACATGTGTTCTTTACTGTGAACCCTTCAAATTGAGCATCTTCTGGTACATTGTCATTGAGTAACCTTTCTTAACTTGCTGATTGCACCTCGCAAATTCATGTCATTGACTGCGGCGAATCGAAATAAGAAATAATCGTAATTTTTAATGATATTTTGTATCCGCTGCGTTAATTAAAAATGACTGCACTAATTGTGTCGCAAATTAGTCGAAACCAATGCTAGGTTTTTTGCAGGTATTTTTGGCAGAATATATCCAGTCAACTGTTTGAATGGCAATTATATTGAAAAAAATTAATTAGATTCTCGTCACCGCCCATTTCCTTTCTTGTTACCGCCTCAATTGTTTTTTTTTTAACATTGCAATTCTTTTTTTGCAGGGTGTCATCTTAAATTCAGATTTATTTCACATAATCAATGTAAAGATAAACTTTGTGTAAGGAGTATAAAACAAAATTTAAATGTAACAAATGATACTGCAAGGGGGTAATTAGTAATAGTGTTTTTCACATTCCTCTACTACATTGACCTATTCGAATAAAACTGTGTATTACCAACATAACCACATGATCCTTGGACAAAAAACTTAATTTCTTTACTTGGCCTTAAAGTTGCACGTTCAGTACATCAACAGCAGGTGCCACAATAAGGAGGTTACATTCAGCGCAACGGCCAATCACAGTTCAGTCATATGTTGATGAATAATCAATTTTTAAGTGAATTAAATTGAGAGCCCATGGAGGATTATTACATTTTTAACAGGTATAGAACAATTAAAGTTGGCCATCCAAAATTTATAAATGGAAGTTGCAAACACTACTGTATTTATTTATTTTTTAATTTAATATATATATACATACCCCCATTATGATGTGAGATTCAGCGAAAATGAAAACACTCGAAAAAAAAATTTCCATTCTGACTTCTTCTGACTTCTATTCCAACTTAAACCATTTTTGGCAATAACAGTTCACCGCACTATAGCTTTCTGTGCTCAAAATGGCCCAAGTTGGAACATCATCATTTGATCTGATTAAATTCTATAATTTTAAACTCTTTGTATTTGCCTAGAATAATGTAATTAAATTATTTGTTATTCGACAAGGGCCATTTTCCTACTTTTTGGGAAGAAAATTCCGGCAAATGTGTTTACAGTGAAGTTTATTAGGCTATTTCAGTATTTGATAAGGTATCGCTCAGCATTTCTTTTGTGTTATTTCATAAGTTGCCTATAATTATTTAATATTTTAATGTGATTTTTATCCAGTCCAAATTCAATTTCCCTTCATATGGACTAAACAAAGAATGATAATGATTGATTTATATTGATGTATTTTTATCAGGGCACCTTGATTTGCAACCAAAACTGATGGAGAAGGGGGCCATTGCCCTCTGTTATGATTGACGACCTTCATTAGGTCACACACATAATGACTTGATGATTTTTGAAATGGGTGTATGCGATTTCTTTTCCCCTTCTTTTGGTTTTTGCGGTTTTGTTTGATATAAAAACGTTTTTTTTTTTATTTAAACCAAAATAGTAAAAAAAAAAGTATTTACAATAAAATTCAGTCTATCTAAAAGTAGATGATACTAAATAATTATAATGATAATAATAATAATAATTATAATAATAATAATAATAATAATAATAATAATAATAATAATAATAATAATAAAGGGTCAACCATCCGCCTCTGCCCTGGCACAATCCTGGAGATAAGGATTTATATGAGTAGTGAACAAAAGACATGGGTGTAGGCTATAAGATGCAGACTTCATTCCCCTACCTCCCACCGTTATTTTCCCACCCTTATAATGTTTTCATTGTTATAGGGATTTAGTTCTCTATTCTCAATTTTCACAATTAAGGATTTTAAAGTTAATTATCAAAGAACTATTTAATTTGATCTGTTACAGGTTGGAAGTTAATAACATATATGGTAATTTAAATGACTTGTTCAAGCATTCTAATTGTTTTTCTGATATTTTGGCAGACAAAACTTCTTTTTTGACTGAAGTTTCAACATTAATAGAGATTTATTCATACTTTCAGTTCGGTTTCTTAAAGGTACTTGGGTTTAAAAAAGCATGATATTAAGGTACACATTTCGTAGTACAAAGTAGCGGAAATGTGAATGATCGATTTTGGATAAAAATAGACTCCAGCTAATCACCCCAAAGCTCCATTAATGGGTATGATAGAAGCAAATTTCAAAATCTCAACCAATTGAAAACAACAAACAAGTTGCAGCTACTAGATTTCCTCACTATATTCGTGTCATCCTTGTTGACTGGTGATAACTATCTGCAAAACAGTAGCAGGCTTTAATTCATAGTTTTTAAAAACTTCACACTATTGCAAATCATTGCAGGAGCCAGTGGACTGTTGATACCACAAGTTAAAAATTGTCCTTCCTAATTAACCAATCAGAGACAGGTAATTTGATATTATGGGTGTGCCTACGGTGTTCTTATCATTGCAAACACCTTCTGAGAATCATCCTTATATCTGGGTGAAATTAGCCTTGGAATCGCAAGCAAGACAAAAAGATGAATTAGTGGAAATCTTTCTGATGTTCTAATAATGAACTGACCAATCGTATTGATGCTTACTGATTGCTGGCCAATTAAAGCTTTGGATCATGTTAATTGTATAGTAATCTTACATTGAAGGGTGTTATTAAAGATAAGATAAAAAATTAAATTCATTTAAATTAATTATTAATCTGATCATGTCACAGTTTAGTACATGTTGGCTGAGGGATCTGGCTAATATCCAAACCCATAATGGGAATCTAATACATTGTTAATTTCATATTTGAAAGCATTAGTATTACAGTATTGAATGATTATAAATACTGCTTATGTTGAGCTGAAAAACAATATATTTGGAATTGGACAGAAACAGAAAATTAAATCTTTAGTTTCTATAATTAACTTTATTATGACATGGTATAAAACTTGATTCAGCTAGAGTTGTTCTTCTAACAGTCTGTATGGAAGCACAGAATAACTTCAGTAAGATAATGTAGACTTAAAAACTAACCGTATAGCTTAAACTACTTATGATATTAACAATCATTATAATCTCGTAATTACCAACCAGAAGATTTGAAATGCGTGACTACACCAGTTGGCTGGGGGGAGGAGGAGCTGCCAGCGCCTCCTAAATTCTACTAAGTGGGTGGTTGGCTGAGTTATTTTGGTCAAAAAATAGAAATATTCTCGGTGAATTGATTCTCGATTGAGATAACGAAAGCTCTCTAATGACTCAATTTACTGCATGACCATTTTTATATTTTTAATAAAACCAATTTCTTCTAATTTTAAAAACATTTTCCTCTGAATTCTTAATAATTCGTTATCTCGCATAGACTTGCTAAATGCGTGACAAATTTATTATCACAATGTGTTTCTGTAACATGCGTGTTTCATCCAAAATCAACTTGAAATGCACGAACCGTCCATGCAATGCAATCTACATGCAGGAAGTCTTGAAAAGTGGGGGATAATGGGGGAAAAGGTGAAGTGTGGGGGCCTCGATAAGCAGTTGATGTGCGCTACTCACAAAATAAGGTGATTGTAGGTGATTTTAACAACTTGCAAGTGACCTTTTTTTAGGGGGGGGCGACTGGGGGAGAGAGTAATTTTTGGAGGGGCGTGCACCCCTTGTGCACCCCTTAGATATGCCACTGTCTACATGGGGTGCAGACATTTTGCAACCAGGACGCTTGGAAATCCTAACCCCTACTCCACCGCAGACAATCCTGACATTTTGAGACCTACAGTATAAGGAAGTAAAGTAATTGCTTACTTTGTAAATTTTAAAATATTTTATAGCCAAACCAATCAGCATAGATTTTGTAATTTTTGTTTTAACAAAGAAGGTTTTCTGTTTAAGTGTTTATCTTTATTATGTCACTGAACCAAGTTTCTATGATTTCATTTTCCTTTTTTTTTTCTTTCTTTTTTTTTGTTGGTATTGGCGGAATTTTAGGTTACATAATACCAGGTAGACCCACTTGCTGATTACAATATTGTCTTTCTAACTGTACAGTTTGACTAACTATGTGTTACTGTGTGACAATGTGATGTGTAACGACAGACAGTGATCATAATGAAAGGCCTAGCTGGCTCACTCTGTATTGACTGAATGCTCGGCCGAATTATTCCTTTCTTGCTGTTTGCGATTGCTTTCTCAGGATTCAGTTGTCATTGAGATCTGTCCTATAAAAACCACATTGTAACCACACAAGAATGAACATTACTGTTTTATTTTTTAGTGGGCCTGGATATAATTTTGACATTAATGTGTGAAACAGTTGCTTTATTAACCATTGCTTATTAACAATTAAGTGTTCTTATATATTTTACCATTTTATCACAGATATTTCATAGAGGTCTAGGCCTACACTGTATTGTAGGCCTAAGCATTTGTGATATACTTTAGATTTTATAACCAATAGCGGTAACATACGGCTATGATGTATAATTGTATAAATGTTATCTTGGAGTTGAATGTACTTGAGTTAAATGGCCTTAATTACCTTAAGCCTACTACCGGAAACATAAGTTAATCTGGTTCGTATTGCTACACTTGTGTTGACCAGATTAATATTACTTTACCATAAATTTTTGCTACAAGACTGTGATATCTGTAACATTATAGTGAGTGCATGATTGCAAAAAGTTTTTGCTCAATGTGTTGTGGGCTTTTCTTGTGGATGTGCATTCAGTGGTTTTTTTTTAGGCCTTTTATAATAGTGATGATAGTAAAAGAAATTCAGGTAAAATCAAATGAATAAATAATGAATATAATAATGAAAATAATAACAACGATAATGAAGGCATTGGCGGAACTGGCTTGTGTAACGACAAACAATATTTTGTTGGGGAGGGGGGTGGTAGCAGGTATTATATAACCACATCATGTCATCAATGTTCAGTCATGTCATTAATGTTCATCTATTAACACTGGCGCTATATCAATGATCATCTACTACTATTATTACTATAATATAATATGTACTGATTTTGTACAAATATTCTCTTTGCTTTTGTCATGTGTGGTTTTCTGTCAGAGATAATGTACAGATCTTGTATAATTTTTATTCTTTTCTAATCAGAGGATGTTTTGGGGTTTTTTGTCATCCAATCATGTATTCATTAGATGAGAAATACTGATGCTTCATACAAACTTCACATTCATGCATTTTTAGCCTTTATCCCATTGAAATATTTTGATTAATCTATTTCCTACTTTTTAATTCTTTTAGACTTGGGAATTTTTAAAAGAATTTGGAATGTAATCCGAACGGATTGCCTTCGCTGCTCAAAACCAGTTTACACGGTAAGAATTTTCATAATAGTTGTGCTATATTCTGATTGGATGAAAATTTGGAAGTTTTGATTTTTTTTTTTTTTACATGGATACCGTATCAACACCATTAGTTCAGATAGCTGTAAAAATTGGAATTAATCACATCTCATATAAAATATTAATGCTTAATACTGATTCTTGCTTGTGTCCATGGATAAGAGGCTTTACTCTAATTACCATACCTCGCCCCTTAGATGAGATGTTAAGCAATATGTATTTGTGAGCTGTCATCACAACATTAGTTTTGTACAAAATATGAAAAATGAGTTGTTGCTGTAATTGGATAGATGATTGTATAGTTTTTTATTTTAGTCTCAGAATAAGGTTCCCAGCTTGAGTACAATCCGAGTAATATCACTTCTAAATTCAGAAGTTTGAAAAACATACTTTAGAGAAAATAGCCACTAAAGATAAACAGTTGTTGTAATTTGTGTTGGTTTTCTATCACTTCTGAAAAAGAGCTTTACAAAATGTAAAGCTAATGTAACATTTGTTATCCTGAAATATGTAACCTATCAGAAACATTGAAACCCAATATTTGTCAAAATATCACTTCATATATATCTTCTTGAATATCTCAATTTGACCTGGCGTGCAACAAGACTCATTTTGTCACGACACCTCACATTTGTACATAATAGCTTGATGTACAAAAAAAAAAAAAAAAAAGGCATATTCAGAAATGATGAAGGGATTTTTCCCAGTCATTTACCTGCTGATTGGTTGTGTTTATTTAATCGAAGTGTGTTTTCTCAGTAAACATATTTGCTGTTTACATCTGTAATGATTGCAATGATTTTTAATTATCTTTTTATCTCGTAACCCCTCTCTACTGTTTTGTGTGTTTTTTACAATCTTGTAAGTGATGATTCTTGTTTTCACTGTTGGTTTGTTTATAAATAGAATAAATAAAATAAATAAATATGGCAGAAGTATTAAAGCTCTGTCCACACCATCAAATTTTCTGTGACAAAAAGCTGTTGTATGCCTATATTTAGTCATGATGTGTCTATATATGGTCATGATGTGATGTTATCATGACCATATTTAGGCATGTCACATGTTTTTGGTCAAATAAAATTTGATAGTCTGGACAGGACTTAATAAACTTTAAAAAAAAAAATCAAAATGTTTCATAATCAAATACTAAAGATATAATTTCTGCCATACAAAATCAGGAAAAACCTTACAAAAATTCAATCTTAAGTTTTGAAAAACTCATTTAGAAGGATCAAATAAAATTCGAACCAAAAACTGATAAAGAAAAGCTTGCTGATTTACTACAAAAATAGTTTTTTTTTTAAATGAAAATTGATTATATTTATTCTTCATTTTCCATTTTCTTTGTCTCTTTAGGATAGAATGGTTGTGCTCTTGATAGGCAATGCAGTTAACTGGTCACTGTAAGTTTATGATAACCTTTAACCTTTATAATTGTTACAATCTATCATAAGTTGACTGGCACAGTGTAGGGTATAATGGACCATCCTGCTAAACCCCACTGGGGCAGATCCAGGATTTTTGAAATGAGGGGGGACCAGTTTTATATAGGCCTAGATGTAGTATAAGTATACAGATAAATATGTGTCCAATAATAGTATGATTCATGTTCAGTATTTGTGGCAAAGATAAGCCAAACCAGTCACTCATCACAAAAATGAATTTTTGGTTATTAATACATGTACAGTGTTAAACAGTAAAAATTAGAGCTATAAAATGGTGAAAGAATTATTTAAATTCGACATTTCCTTATGAAGTTACAAGCGTTTAAACATACAGCTGTTTATAGAACAATACTTGAGAAATCAGCCTTCAATTTTATGATTTTGGGCATTTCTAAGGCAGAAACTGTCACAAAATCGTTAAAAATTGTTGTTTTAAAATTGAAAATAGGAAAAGTAACAGCATATCATGATGTATAGATATATATAAGGGTTAGTTTAGTGCGATAATAAAATGTTTCAGCATGTTTTGGCCATCATCATTGAACATGATTTGCGACAAGTGACTGGTTTGGATTGTCTGTGTCACGTATGCTGTTACAAAATTATGTAACATTTAGTATTTGTATGCCATTTTTGCATTTTTTCTGTTAGAAATAATGAGAGACTGCCCTCCCTAAATCTTCCCCTGCCCCAACTCTACTACAACTACTACTAGGGCCACAAAATGAAACATTGCTGAGAGTGTGCAGTCGTAATTGTAAACTTTGGTGTGTGTGGGACAAACTGACCGCTATAAAATTTGTCAAATTACCTTTTCTTTATGTTTTTTTTTTTTTTTTTTTTTCAGAGCCATCGTTGGTCTTGCCAAACAGCCCAAGGACTTTGCTTCATTCCTACTAGCAATATTCATCATTAATCTTCTCCTGTATCTTATGTTCTACATCATAATGAAGGTAGGCTAAGTGCAAACTCAATAGTACGAGCACTAGTGGGGGTTGACTGGGGACAGAACCCACCGTCGGGGATGAAGCTAGTAATTTTGTTGGAGAACACTGCTTTGAATAAGCATTTTTACAGTCTAAAATTATCTTTTCTGGGTCTCTGATGGAGCTATTTTATAAATTATTCTATTACAAATTTGCTTAGGTAGTTGTGGTATGGTTTGGTCTTGTTGCGGACTTCTATTGTACTAATGTTAAGAGGTTGTTGACGCTCGATGAAATATGCACTGCAAAAATTGAATTGAATTTATAACTATTAATTATTTACAAACATTCTGTTTGTACAATTTTTTTCATATCTGTAGATCCGATGTAAAGAGCGCATCCTACCGATAGCTATGATATTCCTTGGCTGTACCGGTATAATCTGGGTCATGGCTCTATATTTCTTCTCTCTTGGTATAACTCAGTGGCAGGTAGGTGCAAAAATTCTAACTTATTTACGGATTAATAACACACCGGAGCTTAGACGGTATATGCCTTCTCTAATTATCAGAATAGGAAAAAAACATGTACCATAAATGGTCAAATAAGCGCAGCGGCGCTTATAACATTTTTTTAGGCTTCAGTGCAGCGCTTATTGGGGAGTGGTGCTTATAAAAAGTTATTGGCGTGGCGCGCTCTATTCCCGTTCCCATGTTACCTATTTCACCTATTCCCGTAGTTGCGTAGGTCTTATCATCGTAAATAAATGTTTATACAGAAATTCTTGTGACGTCATTGTGTTATTTATTTATTTATTTTAACACTGTATACATTGTATTTAAAACCCTGTTTCTCAAAGTGTTTCATTTCACACAGGGCAATATACACTCTTGATTAATACTCTCGGTGCTTAATAAAAAAAATCATGCTTGGTTCAGTGCTTATTTAAGCATTTACAGTAATTATTAAAGAGTAACCAATATTCATTTGTTATAGTAATCAATTCATTTTTAATAAATTTTTGCGTGAATGTTTTTATCCATGTTTACATGTAGAGTGTGTGTTTCAATGTTTTAACATTTCATCAAATGTATTTATTGAAATGTTCCTTCCAGACATCTCCTTTTAAGGAATCTGAAATTTTGAATCATAAGTTCCTCCTAAGAGACATGTCCCTTAGATATCTCGGATACCATGTATTAGGAGCAAGAACATATATAATTCCTTGAAGGGTTGCTTAGATGTCATAGCATATACAAGAAACAGGAACATATACAATTCCTGTAGGAGAGTCACTTAGATATTTAGGATACCATGTTTCTAGGGACAGAAATTGTTTTTTTTTTTGTGCATTTCCTTTATTGCATTACAAAAACACATTTTTTGGCTGCTTCCTGTGAAATGAACTACAATACCTAACTGCATTACATTTATCGTTAAAAATATGTGTTGTAATATATTGATTGTAAACTGGACCTTTAAACAGGATAAGGACGCTGTTGCAAATATATAATGATTGTTACAATCTTATCACCATCATTATCTACATCATGCAGGGGTGGCGATGCCGAGGTCCCCGACGAGGGAGCCGATGCCCTTGACGGGGTGTCAGATTTTCCCAACGAAAGCAGTGTGGGTGTGGTAGAGCTTCGATTAAAAGGTTTTGAAAGGGGTCCAGAAAATTTTAACAATTTAGGGGTTTCAAAGGCTTATTTAATCGATTTTAGAGTCTACTAATATCTAGAAAATACATATCATTTTTTTTCCTCCCCGACGAATTGTGCTTTTTCTCCCCGGGGGTGGGGGGACCAACACTCCTAATCATCATCAACAGTTACATCAACATTATCATTATCATCATTCTAAGTTCATGTTACTGTTGAGTGTACTTTCAAGATTTGAATTGGTTTACTTACCAAAGTTTTGTCATTTTTGTTTTACCTGGTTAATTTCAGAAAACACCTGCCCAATCACGCGAGGGCAATGAGGAGTGCATCGTGATGGGTTTCTACGATGGTCACGATGTCTGGCATTTCCTGTCAGCAGCTGCCATGTTCTTTTCATTCCTGGTGAGTGTTTCCATGATTTTCCATTGTATTCAAATAGAATGTAGATATATTGGTATGCAGAGAATGCACCATTTTTGCAATAAGTTAATTAAACTTTACAAGTCTCACACAAGTCACAGTAGTTTACTGAAAATTGTCATGGTCTCCTACACTCTCTTGAGCAAGTGAGAATCTCCCATTCACTCAGGCCAGACTATCTTATTCCTTGTTTCACGAACTTATTTCCTTACAAATCATTAGAGGATGGCAGAAAAAAAATTAAAATAAAATTTAGTCTTATTTAGCAAATGGTTTTGCTGAAACTTTGAGATGGAGAAGAACATTTTTTAAAATGTTATTGTTAAAATTTTCGGAGGCTTTGCCCCCTGGACCACTTTTGCGCCTTGAACACTACTGCAGTGGATTTGTGCGCTTTATAAAACTTATTATTATTATTATTATTATTATTATTATGGAAGTTCATTAAACCAGATATTTCTGAATTGGCTTCTACCAACATGGGATCCCAGAACTTCGATTTTAAAAGAGCATAATAATAATAATAGGAATGTATCTACAATTTTCAAATGCAAAATAATATGTTACAACGATAATGAATTATTTACTTTTAAAATCTAAATTTGTTTTTCATTTCAGCTTGTACTTGTATTAGATGATGATATTGATAACAAACCTAGAAATGAAATCCAGGTGTTCTGATGAATATGTAGATTATGTAAATTAACCTGCTGAAATCTGTACGAATATTTACTATGTAAGTTAGAGAAGACAACAGCCTGGATATTGATCCTGACCATGTAAAGTGAGCTTCACATTTTATCTGTTGCTCTGTTTAAAAGATTAAAAGAAACTCTGCTGCCCTCTAGAGTGTAACATGTTGTTACCCATTTTGATATTGTAACTCCAAATGTTATACTGTCTTCATGTTGGTGTTTCATGGCTGATATTGTGTGTTTTAAGACCATTCTTTAAATACATTCTTGTTATTTCATTTGTAAACTAACCAATGACATACATGAGATTAGTTTATTGTAATAAATGGAGCAATAACATACATTGTTTAAATAGCTAAATGAACAACAGTAATAATTAAGGTAAGAATAATTCAACAGAGGCTGAGGTAATTGCTAGTTTGGAATTACCTTTACTATGTAATAATGTAGTCAAGTTGTAACAAGGTGCTTGTCTGCCAAGTCAAAGTTCCTGGGTTCAAATACGATCAAAATAAGAATTGTTGTCATGGTTTCACACCTTGTTGTCTTGGGTCCAAACAGCTCCACTTCCTGAACCTTGTTGTGTGACTTAACCCCTGTTCACACAGGACTTTGGTCAACTAATCTTGTACACACCTTGTAACGTTCTTGTTAAAATTCACTCAGGCCATCTGACTGCCAAACCTTTTCGCCTTGTTTCATCCCATTAGCCAAGGTATAAACGGTGCCACCATAATGAAAATCATCCCATCAACTGTAATGAAACACAAACATACATACAGTATTTATTTTTAGATCATTACTTCCGGGTTCCTCCCTAAACCCCAAGGGCGAGAGATTATGTTCCGACGACCACTGCAAGCAAGTGAATGATGTGCAAAAAAAAATAACCAAGCTGTTTTCTCTCAGTAGAAAAGTTAAATGTGAAGAATGTGATGCGATTATATCTTTCTGAGCAGCAGCGTAATAAAAAAAAATTTATTGCTTATTTCATATACCCAAAAGTTCTAATTTGTATGTTGTCTCTATTCAAAATGGCCATTTGCAAATAAAAATATGCGAATCTACCCTCCGTATTGGGAGAAATTAATACAATGTTAAACCATAATTGGGTATTGTGAGAAAACTTCATACTGTACAAGTTAACCAGTGAGTAGAAATACAGGCTTTCATTTAAGTATTTTTAAATTATATTTAATAATTAATTATTAACAATATAACAAACAATTAATATTGTCTTCTATAATCTACTTAAAGTTTTTTAACTAATCATTGTACTGTAACTGTCATTAACAGTATAAAGAAGATGAATGCATTGTGATATAAGAATGAACTGTACTAAAATGATGAAAATTGTATAAGCATACATTCCAACAGATTTTTTCAGGAAATAATTACTTTATTATTCAAATTCTAAAGAAGTATATCGGTATGGCACAGTTGGTAGAGCGCAACTGAACAATAATGTTAGATCTTGGGTTCGAATCAATTATTTTTTTTCTCACTTTTTTTCACATTGATATAACCTTTGAGATAAGGTAGTCACCAATATTAAGACACTCTTTCTGATGCCATTTTAAAATGCCAGTCTAAAGTACTAATGTATTAAAAATAAATATTAATATTATACATTAGAGAAGATGTATGGTATATAGTGTGCTGTCTGTGTTGAGCAACAAAAGCCGTGTCCACACTACCACATTTTACTTGACAAAATTATGTGTCATGCCTAAATATGGTCATGATGACATCACATCATGACCATATATAGGCACATCATGACTATATATGGCCATACAACAGATTTTTTTGTCAAAGAAAATTTGATAGTGTGGACAGAGCTCAACTTGAGAAATAAAATATTTGAATTGCTTATTTTAGTGTATGTAAGCTATTAGCTCATATTAAGACAAAAAATTATATTCCTTGGAACAATGGACAGGGGGGTGGGGGTGGGGGGGGAAGTGTATGTGTATTTTCTACATTAGTAGACTCCTAAAGTTATTTAATAAGCTTTTGAAACCCCTAAATTGTCATATTCTTTGGCTGGAACACTTTTTTTTGTCGGGGACATCACCCACTTCCCCCCCCCCCCTGTTGGGGACCTCAAACTCCCCATCGAGAAAATCCTGGCGCCACCAGTGATAACAGTTGCAGAAATAATACAAAAAGAATAGATAAGCCGTACTAGTGCAATGATAATGAATAAAACACTGGAAACGGTAGAAAAGTGTGCTGCTCTCAGTAAATAATATATATATTATTTTCATACACCCTAGAATTGGCTGAATATCAGTAGACAGCCTGTTTTTATTAAAAGAATGCATAAATCACTAAACTGAATTGTTATGAACTGTGTATCATTGGAAATTTTAGTTTGTTTTTTAATAAGCAATTTAATGTTTTTTTTTGTTTGTTTTAATGTTTAATTTAATGTTAATGTTTTTTGTCTTGAAATATGGTATTAAAATAAATAAATAAATGTTTTAATTTAATTTTTTTTTGACATTTTTTTTTTTCTGATATCAAGAATATTTGAGTATTTTAAGTTAAATATATTGGTGCCAGTGTGCAATGTACAAGATATTGACAATCAAGGACTCGTATCCAAGTAGTATACAATTATATTTCACTTATACAGTTATACAGTGTACGATTATATTTTACATATACAAATATACAGTAAACGAGTATGTTTCTCATAATTGGTTTTTTCATTAGTTCAAAGCTGCATACATGTTATTGTTCCTACGACAGGGAAGCGTTTTGGAGCAATTATTAGGAAGCTTTCACTTGTATAATGATGGATTCACTTATTTGTGACTTTCCCGTGCATTATAGATTTAACTTAAAACCATGTGCAAGAATTTAAATGACAATGAGAAATTTGCATGCACATTCGACCTACCGGTACTTGTGTGTCTGTTATCGCAAAGTCGAAAGCTCCTTATGGTATTTGCCGATACTAGTATTGTACTGAAGTTAACATTTAGTAATATTTCGATGCAATATAACCCCTTTCCAAAGAAAACCACTCTTGATTTCCTGAAGAATTCTCAATAGCTACTAAATGTACCTACTTAAACTACCATTGTTGATGTTAATATTGTTTGTAACGTAAAAATGAGAAAATGTAAATGTTACTTTTAAATCAAACCATTTTTTATATGAATATTGGTTAAACAAATTGTGGTATTTTGAATAGAATGTTCTTTTGATGTGTTTAATTTAGATGTATCAAAATGTATTGTATGTATTGTTGTATATAATTATGATATATGATTATTATATAATTGTGTTCCTTAGTCTTTTATCAAGATGTAGTCCTTTTGTATGTCCCCATCTCTACCATCTTTCATCAACTCAATAAATCGTTGGATTGGATTGATATTATTTGATGTGAACACCAAGGATAATCCACAAAATCTGAGGACTTATTTCCAGTGGAGTCATTCTTGGTTTGGATTGGCCACTATAAACAGGTGACAAGCCCGTTCCCTTTCCCAAGAGGGTGTACTGCCTTCTTCAATGAGCAAATGGGCAATATTGCACACGGGCCCAATCCCTGTCTCTTATACACATCTATGTATGGTTTTTTTTTTTTTTTTTTTTTGTTTTTGAAAATCCCTTACAATTAAACCTTTCCAGATTGTCAATCAAACTTAAAAACGGACCAGTCAAAGCAGGGCTACGAATATTTGTGTGTCCACCAAACACACACGTTGTCTCACGAATGCATACGCTGTCATTTGGTAGGACTTCATTAACAATATTCAAGGGGACGGGGCTTAAGTGAATGGTCCATTCACCACCATTCTCTACTGCTCTGTTTTGCAATTTATGATACCCAAGTTTTTATTTCATTCTTCTGTTACTTCATATTTTCTTAATACCCCCTTACTGGTACTGGTTTATAATGCGCCACTTCCTTGCGGTTATAAAGCGCAGTTCCTTTCCCTGGTCATTGGGTCCACTTGCTAAGTGTTGCTGCTGGTAATCAGCGCAGGAGCGGGCAACCCCACCAGGTACCCATTTATATTCCTGGCTGGGGAGAAGCAATGCAGATACAGTGTCTTGCTCAAGGACACAAGCGAAATGCACAGCGAGGGATTGAAACCTCAACCTCGAGGTTGGGAAACCAAACCGTTCCCGCTGCGCCAAACCGCTTCTACAAAAATCTTGGTTCGTGTGGAAATCGAACCCACGACCTCCGGGTTTGCTACCCAAGATCTACCATCAACTAAACCACTCTCCATTTTTCTAGTGTCTATGCCTGTTTTATTTGAGTTTTTAATCTAATTTTAATGTTTCTTTTTTTTTTTTTTAACTATTTTGATTAGGTTTCTGAAATTTAAAATAATTATGTTATATGTTTTTTTATAAAATGTACTATGTTTCTTATAACATATCCAGAATTAGTGTTATTATTTCATATGAGGTAGTATTATTATTACTAGATTTACACTGCAATTATTATTAGAGCAGTTGCATAAGTGGTTGTTAAAATGCATGGGTCCTGGTAAAAAATCCCGTGACAAGACAGAATTTTTTTTTTCTAACATCTAAAAACAGCTCCACTGCCTAAGCTTTGTAATGAGACTTGGTTTTTAAAGTATGCTGGTTCTGTAGAAAACCAGTAGCTTGATACGAAACAGTTTTATTGGTATAAAAAAATAATCATGCAACAAATGATCATTTTCTTTAATAAGCTGATAGCTTTTTTTTTTAATTAAATGCATATATCTGTTATAAATTTTTATCTTAGTTTATATTATTCTATTAACTCAGGATAACTTGTGAAAATCTAAGGAGTTTTAACCTGTAAAATTGTAGTAAGTAATGTGTTGTAATATATATTGCTAATATGACTACTGTATTTTCTGCGGATTGTCTGTGCAGTATGTACCGCCCTCTCTTTTTTTTTTTGTAAACTATCCGATAGATCATTATGCAAATAAAAAAAAATAAATTGTTCGTTTTAATTACAATTATTTTCAAGTGTCTTTCTTTCGTCTGACATATGAATATATGGATATTTGGATTACTCAATTCAGATTTACTTAGTGATTGGCATGGATGCATAGATTTGTTAAGTATTTCCAAAACAGTAGGCCTACACCACTGATCTCTACTATAATAGCTATTATAATAGAGATCAGTGGCCTATACGCGAATATAATATATAGGTTTCCCTTTAGTTAAAGACCCTTCATATTTACAACAAACACGATTAAATTGTGCATTAGTGAGCAAAGTGCAAATCTAAAATTGAAAATTGTTGTATTATTTTTTGTGTATTTTCTAGGTGTAAGCACATATTTGTTTCCTACCGACCTATCCATTTTTTTTTTATTTCCCCAAAACGTGGCCAACATTTTTTTTTTTTTTGTTGGTACTGTATTATTTTTTATCATATTACTTTAAATTAATGTTTATTTAATATTATAGGATATTATATATTGTTTATAATATATTATACAGTACAACTATAAAAATATGCAGGCCTATATATATTTTCAAAATTTATTCTTTGGAATCTAATATATTTTAATATTTACTGTAAAATTTTCTTACAGTAGTCTGGATTGCTATGGTTATTAATCCAGTCTACTGTAAAAAGTCTATTTGCTGCCCCCTATCACATAAAAGTTTTTTTAAAGAAAAAGATTGAGGGCGTTTTCTATTAAAATACAAAAATATACCGCGAAACGTGAGATTTTGTTATGAAAATGTTGGTTTGATTTATAATCTATATAATAAAACCTTTAATTGTTGTGTATCTGACATATTAAAGTGGCATCTTATGCAAGGAAGAAGTGATAGTCGACCTATCTAGGCCTAGCCTCCCTTACCTTACCCTAATGATTAGGCTAATCTAGGCCTACCCTGTAACCATAGTAGTATATAGGCCTAGCTGCACTGATAAGGCCTGGCCCATCCTATCCTGGCATGAGAAAAGGGCCTTGCTTGGTCGAGCTAGCCAGGTCGTCCTAACTAAGGGCCAAGGCCTACGTGGAAGTGATCAGTTACCAATATCAGGTGGGTAATGTTCATATGTTAACTATACTATCTAGGCTAAATTAATGTAATTTTTCAAAAGGAAAGTATATGTAGGCCTATTACTGTTATTTTTTTAAGACACTTGAACTCCACTTAAAGAGGCAATACCTTATTATGTTGCACATGTCCAGCATCTCATTCCACCTGGCCCTGCACAAAAAAAGGCTGGAATCTGGATGGGCGTTGAATACTTACTCAGCCACCACTCGGCAGTCTGAATGGAGGTTTAGTACTTTACTGAACCTTACCTCAGTCTAGTGGTGAGTTTTCCTTGTGCATATTTCAGCATATTTGTCCCTATACAGTAGTATAAAAGTACCGAAAATTGTGTTGCTTGGCAGATGAATAACAAAATAATTGTACGGAACAAACAATGCCAAAATTCATAAGAGAATACAAGATAGCATACTGATCACCATGTACTACTGCAACTTGTACTCCAGGTTGACGATTATGAGTTAATACTGTATTTTTTAATTTATTTATTCATTAGTTTTTTTTTTATTTTTGTTTTTTAAATTAAATTATTTATGCATTATTCCATCACCATTATTCATTCATCATGAATGTTTATACATTAAATTATTTTACCTTAGTTTTTGAATTGAATTATTTTATTCTTCCCTTTCCCTTTACTTCTTATTTATGCCTTTTAAATTTGTTATTCATTTAATTCATTTGTTCATGCATTATTTTATTTATTTAAACATCCAATCAATATTATATCAGTATCCAATGATTGTTGCTGTATTTTTAATTGCATAATTATTTAAATGAAAATGCTCCATCAGTCTTTTTCCTCATATATTTTTTTATATTAATTACTGTATTATATATATTATACAGTAAAATGTAACTAAATTGACTTTGCCTTTCTTGAATAATTTCTAAGTCAATCTTATTTTACATGCCAAATTATTGATTAACGATCCATAAGTCGAAATTTATCTATGTCAAACGATTTTTCAATGCCACTTTGGATTCGACTTCAAAGGCAAGTTGAACAGTATTATTTCATTCATCCCTTCATACATTATTTCACTATGTATAATTTATACCTATATTTGTGCATTATTATATCAATTCATTCATTTTTTTAATCATTTTACTCTTATTCATGCTAATTAATTTGATCTCATTATATATCCATTCCTTCATTCATTTAATCAAGTTCGTCTTATTTCTTTCCATCTTAATTATTTATTCATTCTTAATTTCTGTATTTATTTATTCATGCATTCATTCAATAATTCTGGCTACCTTTTTCATACATTTTCTTCTTTCAGCTACTGTCTTGCATGTTTTGTGTTTGCATATATTCATATATTCTCGTGTACTGTATAAGGCGACTTAAATTTGAGAACATTTTTGGAGGATCATTTGTATTGTGTAAGATGACCATCTGTTTCACCATCTGAATTCCTCCTTTTGATGAAATCCACTGAGACCAAGCCTGCATTTAGCCTTCAAATCACCATACGTCCAAGTTCTATGCTTGGTATAAAATTAATGCATTTCATTATATCAGCATTTTAAAAGCAATAATTAAAACTGACGAATTAAACAACAAACATTTGTATGGCATTCATTTCTGGTTCGTCAAGCTTACATGGGGACTTTAATAACAGTTACCTGTAGTAGCTTCATTTTAATAGCAAATTTGCGTGTTACGGATGATCCACACATAAAACGAACATGATTTTAAAATAAAACAAAATTCTGAGTTCAAGTATGAGACGACCACCCTGTTTTCAATCGTAATTTGCCATTTTAATATAGCATTTCTATACTTTTGACAACTGCTGCACCTTTTACTGCTTGGAATACTTTCAGATTTTACATACCGATACCCAGCACAAAGGCTTAATAGAAGCTTTTGTATATGATTGTAGGCTTTTTTTCCAATTACAATAAAAGCAGTTTTATTTTAACATAAGTCAGTTAATATTAAGAGTCATATAATTGAGCAATTATGTGGTGAATTACTGGCAACCAAACTAAAGCATCGATTACATAAGATGTGGTCGTTTTATTGTTTGCAGCAGACAACAGCGCTCACTTCAGTTTTGAAAGAAACGCATTTTAGCGAATTTGTTTTATTGTTAGGCTACTCCATGCAAAATGATGTGATGTCCGAAATGAGTCATGAACTAATCTGAGTTGCGTGAAACATAAGTCTGCAAACATACAGCTTCACATTGTCTCATGTTGTTTTGTAATTAACATCCAGAATGAGAGATTAGTCATTAACTCTGCATTTTCCATTAGTCAAGCAAAAATTCTTCTATCAACAATTGATGGAAAAAGAAATTAGAATTTAGTTATGGAATTGCTTGTACCTAAATTGGCTTTTTATTTTCATGCATAAATGTGCTTTTGTATCGTTTAATCCTTCTTTCTGAAAAACTTAATTTACAATGAAAATGGACATATGCACAGATCATTGTAAAGATTGAGCTATTGGTGTTTTTTTTTTAAATACAAATAACACGACCCTCCTGAGGGAATAGACTATAATGATAATGATATAAACAAATAATAATAATGATAATGATAATAATAATGATAATGATATAAACAAATACTGTAGTTAAATAATATTTTATATTTATATGTACAGTGCTATGTAGCATACTATGATGTATGATATTATATTATTATTTATAGTAACAATATTATTCTTATCAATATAGTTATTATTTTTGTGATATTTTATTAATATATAAATGAATATTAATTTTCCAAAGGAATTTTTAAATGGAAATGTTAATAACATTTTATTATTAGTACATAATGATGGATCTTTGCAATGCATTGTGGTATTGTGATGCTGATATATTAATCTAGCAGCAATTTATTTATTTATTTACTTTGGATTTGTATTATTTTTATTTCTTATATTCCCAGTTGCCTTACATAAATTTATTCTTTATTTATTTATTCTTTTTTATTCCTTTTAATCATCTACTGCAATCAAACTTGGTTACCTGATTTTAAAGAGAGCATGCTTTTGTATTTTTCATTTCTGTTTTGCTTAACCCTTTTTCATTTTCAATGACACATGCATTAACTTTATTTTAAAACTGCTTATTTAATAATATATTTATATTACAATGTTATTCTATTTAATTTACTTTATTTTGTACGTTGATTTGATTTTGGAATAAAACATTGAAATGAAATAATTTGATATGGGGCTAGCAGGAATGAGTAACAGCTGCAAGCTATTGGGAATCCCCTCTCTATTCCCCCAGATGAAAAGCTGCTATAATAAATACCTTTGGAAATGAATTAATTCCCTTAATTCTCACCTGCCCTAGATGCGAATATTTTAATGACATTGTTCCTATGCAGATCGGCAAGTGCAGTGAATGTGAATCTAATTATGTCATTTACCTGAATAATAATGTCTGCTTATTAGATGGAGTTTGGTTGCACTAGCCTCATTTCCGAACATTATTAGTCCTGATTGTAATTATGGCAATTACTGTGGCAGAATTGGATTTATTTTGAGCAAATAATGTTGCATCTCTTTGTGTTGTCCTACCTCTTTCATCCTTCAAAATGTAATTGAACTGGAGCATGGTGTTTAAGGTGCCGGCCTTTTAATCACATGGTCCTTGGTTCAAATCCTGCCATAGTCAAGGATTTTTCACATTGAAAAACAGGTCCATTCAGTAAGGCCCATCATGAGAATTCATAGTTGAATAATTTTGAGTGAAGAGAATAAATTTATATTTACCGTGAAATACTGTAATAACTTTCTGTAATTGTATTTCCAACCTTGAGAAAGATTTAAATATATTCTTTATAACAAACATAATAATCAGATCACTATAATAAAATCATAATGATAACATTAGAATAAAAATTAATATAATTGTGCAGTTTTTAAAAATATGTAATATGTTAACAAGTTGTAAAGATAATAATAAAATTACTAATAAAAATTACTCCAATTCCTTAGGGTCATCATGAGAATTTATAATTGAATAATTTTTGAGAAGAGAATAAATTTTAATTTACCACGAAATACTAAATAACTCTGTGGGAAAAATGTAAATTCTATATCCCACATTTTAATACAAAAATACAAAAAAAATTGGTAAACATCATCATAACACCTATCATCATCGTCTTAATATTTATGCAATAATTATATATCAACGATTTAACATGTTAATAATATAAGATTCATTTTGAAAATTAAAAATTATTTAACATTAATTACCATCATCATTATAACAAATATAAGATTGCAACAATACAGAAACAATGTTAGAATAAAAATACCGTACTCGTGCGAATAATCGCCCGGGCGCTTAAAATATTTTTTCACTTTCTGAGGGGCGCTTATTCAAACGGGGCGCTTATGAAAACAGAGTGGAAATTGAGAGGGCGCTTATGGCAATAGATGAAAATCGAGGGGTTCTTATGGGAAATTATTAAGTTCAAGAGGCACTTTTTGAATGAAAAAAGATTATAAGGACATTACGAATGGTGGTTAGAAAAGATAATCGTCCAGAGAACATGGCTCATGACAAGAATACGTGAATATTTACATAAACAGCAAAATAGCAGATGCAATTAGTGATGATGGGTAGTGGTTTGCTTGTTGGCCATCGGCCAACAACTCAGATGAGAATGTGCTAAAGGTCAGAAAAAGAAAATGAGGGGTAGGACTAGGCATAAACAAATATGTAAAAAGAGTAAAGTTGGAAATATTCTGTCTGTCCAGGGATCGGAGCTCGGGATCGGATCAGAGCTCTCATCTGTCCAAGAGAAATATATCCTCATTTTTGATATTGACCGAAGAAGAATGTGTTTCCACTCTACAGCTCAAATCATGCCAACAACCACAGTCCCAGGATTGATTGGATTATTGACTTGAAAGAAAATCTTATGAGGGGGCGCTTATTCAAACGGGACGCTTAAGGAAATTTTCACGTTAGGAGGAGCGGTTAATCGAGAGGGGCGCTTATTCAAACGGGACGCTTACAGTATTCGCGTGAGTACGGACATTTATATTAGTGCTATTCTTAAAATTAACAATTTAAAAAAATAGTATTTACAATTAATTACTAATGAAAATAACATTAATTTTTATTTTAATATAAAATATAATTCTTATTGACAATCTTTCTAAGTTCCATATCCTGTTTGACTATTTAAAGAAAACAATAAAAAAAAAATAGTACAGACTATTAACTAACCTTGAACTCCATGTTGACCTCAATGGAATAATCTGCCTATATCACACCATCCATCACTGAACGGAAGCAACCTATTATCTACCTGTGCCTGAATGGTATGAACCACCTCAATAATATTTTCAACCCTGACTGTGTGTGCTTTCAATATATTCTATATGTGTGCAAGTGGACTGTGTATTCTGGTGTATTGATAGGCCGGTGTGTTTATTCTTTACTGCTTGTGCATTCATTCAACTGAGATTATCATTAGGACTCGGACAGTTATATCCAGACCGTTGCCTCCGAAGCTGAATATTATTTGCAAACATCTAATGTGAGTTGAATTCTAATTTCAATATGTAAATTTCGGAACCATGTGTATATTATTATGTGTGCAGGTCTTCTCTGCCCCACCTAATGTACAGAAACATGCAGATATAGGCTAATGCACTAAAATAGCAATGTCATATTTAATGCTTGCGCAGACAGATTGTAAATATACATGGTGTCATAGTTAAGATCTAAATATTGTATGCAATGTTTCAAGACTTTATTATCATTTTAATAATTGAGGATGGTATAATCTAATCTAGAATCATCTGTTGCTTTACCAACCAAACATGCATCTTTGATAATTTGTTACACTAAACATTATTCATTATCGTTGATACTAAATTGAAAATTTATTTTTATCGTCTACGAATTAAATTACTAAATTTATAATCATTATTGTCATCATAAGTATCGTGATATTGCCCTGTTGTTGTTCATTATAATCGTTAATAAAATTCATCATTAAATTTTAATTGTATACTATATATTATTACTATTTAAAGTGTTATGATTTATCCATCTTATCCATTGTATTCATAATATTAAAGTAATTTTGATTTCTTTTTTTTTTTGTTAATCATAATTAATTTGATTAATATTCATTATTCATTAATATTTAATAATATTCATTATTCTTCATACATATTCTAACATAAATTAGCATCCTCTTTATGCTACTGGTATACAGGCCTGCTATCTTTACTATTCTAAAATCTGCTTTTTCCATTGAATTTATTCATATATTAATTTAATGTATATCTCACCAGGTCTGAAAGCCTTAATTGCATATTCCATCCAAGCATACTATACATTGCTTGTTAAATCCTCATTAATCATTGTTTATAATATTATTGAAATGTACAATGTACTGTAAAATATTTTTTATTGCCTTATCTATTTAAATAAACCCCCCGCTTTGAATAAACACCCCTCATTTGGAATAGACACCTTCCTTAATTAAAATCCCCCTAAACGACTGTAAACAAGTCTAATGGAAGCAACACCATTCTCAACACATAATGTTCTACTCCAAGAATTATATTTCTTCTAATCTGGTTGGAATCAATAAGTCTTCATAGTGAGGCAAACACATTTTGACGGTAATTATGTGTTGTACTGTAGTTCCTTATTTACAGTGAAATTCAGGGGCATTTATTAGAGTATACGCATCCATTTTACACCAAAGAAAAATAAACTCCTTCCTCGAATAAACACCTCTCTTGAATAAACTCCCCCTCAAAAACCCTCCTGTGTTTTTTCTTAAGGTACTGTAATGATAAATAATATTCAAAAATGTAATAAAAGTATTAATTACAAGATAAAAGGCGCAAGACTTTATTAACCAGGCGTGGATCCAGTAGGGGGACGTGCCTCCAATTTTTGTGACTAAATTTTAAAATTAACCCTAGTCATGGATCAATTAAGTAGGCAAACCGGCAGGAGGTTGAACCTTAACTACTCCGTGGGGAGTGAACCTAGTCAATACATAATATTCTACCAGCTACTCATTTATTCTCCGGATCAGAAAGAGACAAATATTATGTTAAGTGCCCAGCCTAAGGAGATACTGTAAATGAAAGGCACAAAAATGGATTTGAACCTATGACTTAAGGTTAAGTGTTCTGTAACTAGTGTGTTCATTTATACTTTGGAGTGGAAAGAGAGCATAGGTGAAGATCCTTGCACCAAATACTAGTTAAAGCCACATGAGCAAGGGATTTTAACCTATGACCTAAGGTTAAGAGGCCTGCAACCACTGCGTTAATTGATATTCCCGGGTGGGAAGAGACTTTAACACACATGAAGTGCCTTGCCGAAAGACACTAAATGAATGGCACAGCCAGCGATTTGAACCAATGTCTTTACGGTTTAGTGGCCTGAACTGCTGTGCTCATTTATACCCCCATGTGAAGAAATATAAGCGTAGGTAAAGTGCCTTGCCTAACGACAGGGGTGAAAGGCACAGCAAGGGATTTGAATCAACGGCTTTAGAGTTGAGAGGTCACACCGCAACTGTGGCGCTAACCACTTCCACCACTTGTATATCAATATTAAGATAAACGTACAGTATGCAAAATTTATATGAATTTTTTGTCTGTGTATTCAGTATTTATTGGCTCTCAATAGACAATGGCAAACACCTGTACAGTGGTTCATTCAGGCATATTAAATGTAATGTAATGTCCAAGTATTTTGTACCGGCTTTTCCGATGGATACGAAGCGCTAATTCCTAAAAATGTAGGGAATGGAAGTAAACGTTTGTATTGAAGTAATATTGTAGCTTAAATTAAGTAACATTTAATCATGTGATATTGAATCTATTTCATATTCTGTAACCTCCATTATTTTATAAGCAATTGAATCTAAAAGAATTTTATCTCGGTATCAAAATATTCTGAATTTGATAATATGCATTCATACATATTTATATTTTTACTCGTTGGAATAATCAAAAATTTATCGCCAAAATATTTTTTTTTTATTCAATCTGTATAATATCTTTTTCTGCATCTTATTTCATCCAACCTTTTATCCGTTCAGCTGTACATTTCATTCATCAGCATATCCTTCCATCCGTTAATAATCATTAAAAATGTCATGTCTTCGCAATGCCCATTCATTCGTTCATTTCCTTGCCCATTTATCATACCCCACATCAATCAGTCCTTAATTTATGCATACTTTTTCGTTGATATTCAGCCATATAACTCATTATATTCCGGAAGTGTCCAGCAGTGTATTGTAAACCTCCTTAAATGGATTTCATCTGCTCATTAGTCGGTGAGATGGAGGCCATTTGGGTGATTTCACGATTTCACCAACATCTCCGAATCCACATTTAATTATTTCCGCTAGAGTTTTAAAAAAAAAGCAAGTCAAAAAAATATTGTTAAAATCATTAAAAAAAATATCACTAATAGGTACAGTAATGGCTGTATGCTATGCACAGTATGTTAAAAAATATAACAAGTCGTTATCTTTGCTGTTTTTAAAGAATGCAAAATTTTTACTAGTTAAAATATCTTCTGCTCTTGTTTGTAATATTTTATTATTGGTTTTTTTTTTTTCATTATTGTATAAACACCGCCTCTGACATGTCTGCATTTAATAGATTATATAAATGTTTTCTGCAGAGTGTACTTTTATATTTATGTATTGAACTATTGTTGGAAAGAAAGCTTTTAGATAAATGGAAGATTTAGTCGTTCATGCAAGTAATCTTGAAATTTCAGTCCGGTAAACTGTCGCACGAATATCTTTAGGTAGATTGGTTATTTAGTATCAAGCTGGCATGATTGATAGGAAATTCATTATTATCATAAATAATAACATTAATATCATCAAATTGATTTTTATCAACCATCATTCCCAAATAAAGTATGTTAATTGATTTCTGTAAATAATTTAAAAAAATTTATTTCATAATCATAATTACATTGACAGCATTATTACCATCAACATTGATATATTTTATCATACATTATCATCATTGGTATCATTGTATTCATACATATTATCATATTCATCATTTACATCATTATTACCATCATCATTGCTATCATCATATCATGATCACTATCATGTCAACATTATGTGTACATTTGTCCATTTCGTGAATCTTAACAGGGATGAACCGATATGCCAATTTCCTTTTTAGGAACTTACCTCGAAATAAATGGAATCATCTGACCCAGGCATGTATAATGCAACAATGTTATGTAACAGGCAATCAAAATCACTTCTGATTTCTTTGGTTTAGTGCATAATGTACCTACCAGAACAAAGAATAGGCTAAGAGAAAATTAGATAAACTAAATTTGGTAAATAATTGGTAGATAGATTGGCATTATGATATGAACCATCATCATCATTGTCAGATATTTCAATTAATAACAGTTGAATTTTTGACAGCAATTTATGATTTTGATGTGTAATTAAGCCTAAATTTGTATTCCTGTTGTTTATTAACAGATAGTAACTTTTAAACACAATAAATTTGATACTGTAGCCGTTACTTAGCTTGGTGAAGTAGTTCATTCCATGCTAATGCTTTAGTTACTCTGAATGTGGCAAAGACAAGCCAAACCAGTCACTCGTCGCAAATCGTGTTTCAGAGAAAATGGCCAAAACATGTTGGAATGTCAAATTTTTAAAAATCAATTTTATCGCACTAAACTACCCTTTATATATCTACACATCATTCTGTGCTGTTATTTTCCCCATTTTCAATGTTAAAACAATACTTTTTAAGGATTTTAAGATAGTTTCTGCATGAGAAATGCCTCAAATCATAAACTTTGACGGTTAATTTCTCATATATTGTTCTTTAAACAGCTGTGTGGTTAAACGCTTGTAACTTTATAAGGAAATGTCCGATTTGAATGATTTTTTTACCATCTTATAGCTATTATTTTACTCTCTAACACTGTATTAATAACTCAAAATCGATTTTTGCGACGAGTGACTGGTTTGGCTTGTCTTTGCCACAAATGTTAATGGTATTTCATTTCTAAGTCTTTATGCACTGTCTGGACCAACTGTCGTTGATGACAAACAAAAAAAAAAACGTTCCTTTCAGAAGGTTGTTTGAAGTGGTACTGTATTCATCTGGAAAAACAAACTGAAAGAGAATTGTGTTTTTGTGAATAATCTTGTATGAAACACTGGAGGTAAACCATCTTCTGCCTGATTACATGCACACTGCACCAAAAGGCTCAGAGTGACAATTACCTGACTTTTGGCTCCTATGTATTGGAACCAACCAGATGTACAGTAGGCTTGCTTAGCTCAAGAAACCTTGGAGTGATTAGCTCCTGTGTGCTTTCACATCCCAAGATTATCGTAAATATTAAATGATTCTAAATCATGCTACCATTTATTTATGCATGGGTATTACCCAACTAAACTTTCCCATTAATTTTGTGTATCATTTTATACCTGCTATTTTGAGCAGAACTGGTTGTTGTGTAGTTTGCTATAAATTTGTTTAATTTGCTATGATGTATTAGAGGTTTAAAATGTCATTAAATTGTTATACTTTTTATTGGATTTACAAATTGGCACATTACTAGATAACAAATTGGAAATTTGAGCATGATGTACTAAATGCATGCTGTACTGAAGCAATAGTAATTTAATACTTTTACCAAATTGGAATAGCTTTTCATTTTTTTTTAATTACATATGCACTTGGGTCATTGATTGCCAGCAGTGAGCATATATCACTGTCTTTAAGCATAGTTGGCAATGCTGTACATAAACTAAAGTATATGTAGTCTTTTTAGGGGGAATTACTGTAGGGGTTGAGTAGCCCAGGTTCTATGAAATGTAATCCTTCTGATGCTTTTAGTGTGTGCCATACAGTACCCACGTTTATTTATATTTTTTATAAAAATGAAATAAAATATTTCACTCCTTCAGAAGGAAAAAAAAATAATGGACTTGTGGCAAGTCTAGGGGTCGAGTGCTTTTTGAGTCTTTGAACTAACTGGAAAAGGGGCTGTCTACACAATCGAGTTTACAGTATGTGACAAATGTGTTTAAATTTTCCCCCTTTTGGAGAGGAAAAGAAAGAAAAAAGAAAATATTGATCGCCCAAAACACCTCAAGGTTTTTCTGGGCATCTAGAAAACAAAAAGGTTTAAGTACGATGTTGTCTCTCAATCTTTCCCCCTTTCGGTCATCTCTGAATCCGCCCCTGTTGTATTTATTGTAACCAGTGGCATAACACCAGTGAGCTCTCAAGGGTGGGGGCGAAGCCCCAGACCCCATAGTAAATTGTTATTATAGCCAAAAGGGTCCCCATAGAGGCCTAGAGCTCCTTCACTACCCAGTACTGTAATAATATCAGTTTAAATTAAACTGACTTTGTATAGAATATATGCAGTTTTTTTCAGCCTCTTCAATTCCTTTCAGATAGGGGATTACCTTCCATACAGTAAGTCAGTTTTGTTTGTGAAAAATAAATTGCTGACATGATGCAAGGGCCCCCAACATTTTCTCACCCCCGACTGCATCCTCTTCTCTTTAAAATTTTAGGATGAGAAACATGCAGTTCCTTTGGCCTAAGGCTAATAGATTTATGTGTTGTCATAGAGAACATAAGCATGTTTAATTAAGTGTAGTCTCTTAAGTCCACTGACATATTAATACTGTTTGTTTATATTCCACATCCCTATCACAAACATGAAGCATATTGTAAATTAATACGCAACGATTATTAATTAGATACAACGAACATAGTGGTTGCCAGGAAATTTTGCCAATTGTGATCATCTGTACAATAAAAATAGAATGCTAGATACTTCATTACTACACAGGGTAGTAAAAATTTAATCTTGTCAGAATTATTCAAAGAAGGGGGATTTTTTTTTTTGCCTCAGTTTAGTAATATATGCTGGTTGCATATTAAATCTTGTTTACACCAGTCAAAGTACTGTGAATATGTACATTACCAATACAGTAGTAATAATGCTCTAAAAAACATTGTAATGTTAAAATTTAAGAGAGGCGAGCTTTCAACTCCGGTGGTAGCTAATGTATGCACTGGACTGTTGAAATAATTTTTAGTAACTGTGGTCCACAGTTCAATTCAGTTACGATGCTCTATTTTTTTTTTAAGATGAAGGGCAGGAATTTCCACTGTTGCACACCACTTCTTTCTCCAAAATGAAACATTTTTACTGGTACAATTTGTCCATAAAAATTCATATTATGCACGCAGTGTGAGGCGCTATCCCTTTTGAATGGATTTTAATGACTTGAAAAAAACAACATCACCACCTATAGCCTACTGTAGGTATAGACTGGAATGATGTTCATTTAATGAAAAAAGGCCAGCCTAGACTAACTTGGCCTAATCAGTGGTTTTATTATTTTACACTCTCAAAATTATTACTGGTTTTCCAGTTATTTTTACCGGTAAAATTGACGGCTTCCGGAGAACACTGCACTTATAAAGACATAATATTGTTCAAATCAACAGAATGTCAAGAAAGCAGAGGTATATCATTAGATCAGCTACTGTAGCTCAAAAAACTCAACCTAGCATTGGTAAAGCAGTTCAAAAAAAAATTATTGTGGTTGTATTGGCCATGTCACATGTTTGTGTCAAATAATAGTCTGAACATATGGCTTTAAAAGAGCAAAAAGGGTTGTCTCCAGGTTTAACCCCAAATCACTATCAAAATGACCTCACTAAAAAATAACAGTATAATGGTAATTTTTGTTTCATTTCATCCAACATCGTGAATGAATAATATTTTTTAATAATCATGAAAATTACTATCTAACTCTCTCGTATTTTATATTTTTGTATGCACTATATACAATTTTAGCAAATTTAAAATGAAAATTTCTGATAACCTGGCAACTACCACTGGGGGACTTTCAGAGGCCTAGCCTTTCACTCTACGTAGTTACCATCATGGATTTAATCAACGATAAAACTAAATTACTAACAAGTACAAATATCGTAAAATGGAAAAAATGTTTATTTTAAAGTCTTAAAAAGCTATTTCAATGTTTACATATACAGTAATTAGCAAGATCGTATGCGCGGTGCCCTAATTGTAACTAGCCAGCTGCACAGGCTAGGCCGCTTGAAATCCCCCAGTGAGTTGCGAGACATTGACTGCGCTGTTTAAAAATAAATCCAATAAAATGGTCTACTGTATTTATAGGCCTTAAATTTTTTTGTAGGAAGGAAGAAGGATTTCCTTAATGCTGACTTGTGTTTAATTCTTTCAATCTATTGCCTGCCAGAGTTTCACAGAGTGGTCTAATGACAATACAGATTATGTGACATGAGGAATGTATTCTATGTACAAAAATTGAAATAAATAGCATAAAAGAAAGTATTATGGGCACTACAGAGTAACTACAGTGGGCATATTGTATGCTACCGGATAGAGTTCAGGGGCGGATCCAGAAATGTCCGAAAGGGGGGGGGCCGGAAGGGGGACCGAAAGTTGGGCCGATTGAGACAACAGTGTCGTAGGGGGTCCGGGGCATGCCCCCGCGAATTTTTTGTGTTCTAGACGCCCGAACATAACATTTAAGGCATTCTGGGCTATCATTTTTTTTCTTTTTCTCTCTTTTTTTTCTTTTTTTTTTTCTTTTTTTTTACCTCCCAAAAGCGGGGGCCGGGCCCGGGCCCCTAAATCCGCCCCTGGAGTTAGATTTTGTCACTGCAAGTTGAGAGGATGATAATCTAATATAGAAGTACTGTATATTACACCTGATGTACTGTACAGTAGGTTCTAATACTCATTGCTCTAATTACTGGCTGCAACATCAGTAATTATCGAATACTACCCCAGGGTGTCTGTTCCGTAGGCATTTGTTAAAATAACCAGGGAAATAATGTGAATGTTTAGAGGCCGTAGGGATATGCACTTTATAAAACCAGTGGCACTTACTACCATAATGATTTTTAAATGGGAATATGTGCAGTGTTAAATTATCTTCTGTATGAAGACAATTATTATGTTGTAACCAGAAATAATCCCAATTGTTTGTATGCAATTGTATTTAATTTCAAGAATATATTTATCGAATGAGTGTGATTTCCACAAGCGATACGTATCATGTGACTAGCTGTGGCAAAACCTGCCGTTTGTCGCAATTTCTAATTTCGCATAATTACCCAAATCTTTCTGGGATCAAATTTTGAATATTTTCAGGTTTTTGAATTTTTTTTAAATGAATATATAAACATGTTATATCGTCATTGCGGACTTATAAAATCGCAGTACTAGTCCGTACTGAGCCCAAAAAATCCGCAATGAAAATATAACGTGTTTATATTGAAGAATTTAAAGCATATTAGAATTACTTTTAAAATACAAATCTTAATGATAAACAATTGCTTTTTAGTACATGTGTAATTTTGGAATCTTTGGGAGCTTTTTTTCTCAAAACCTACGTCACTGATATCCAATGAATTAAATTTTCATACTTCACCAATACTCAACCAATTTCCATCAAATAAACAATGTTTTAAAAGAAGATTTCATTCAGAATGTAAAAATATCATTAACTCACATTAACATTTTTCCAACAACCGACTGGTTTTGCAAGAGCTGGTCACATAATATATTCTGAATAATTTCAATTAATGTAATAAAACATGTTCATCAAACATTTAGACAGTAGTGCTATTTTGATATCGGTGATTTTATTCGCTTTTTCATTGATTGTTTCGAACTAGCCCTGTTTCCACTGGCTAAAAATAATCTATCATTTTAAAAAGCGATTATTAATCGATTATTTCTTGCCAGCAGGAACATGCCCTTAATCACTATAAAGAACTATTTAATTCATTGGATATCAGCCAAGTAGATTCTGAGAAACCAGCGTTTCAAAAATTTCCAGTCAGAATCAATATTAAGGTGTGTATTCTTAAAATACTGTATTTTCAATTTTAATTAACAGTTAGATTTAGGGACTGATATTTGGTAGAATTGTTTGTCAAATAAGCCCAATGATATTGGGCTTATTTGACTGGTTAATTTCGTTGACTACGATTTTTTGTTGAGTATTTATTTTCATTTGACTGGTTCGTAAAGTGGACTTCGTTGACAAAGAAAATTAAGATCCATGTGACCAAAACAAACATGGCCGATTGGTCAGTTTAGAAACAACATTTGCGTTAATATAATTTACATTAAATTTCAGAAAATAAAAATTATAGTATTTACCCACATGAAGTCAAAAAATAATTGTAACAGAATTCTAAAACTGGATGAAAATGGTTTTTTTTTTACAAAAAAGCATCGAATACAGCCAATGTTGTTGATGATCATGATGATGATAATGAAACTATGGTCTAGCACAATGCCATTTATTGATGTAGACGAGACTCAACGTTGGCACCCTGTCTAGGACATTTCCCGATGAAATATCCAGCTATAAAATTGAACAACTTAGAATTCCCGAAGGAATTTCGGACTGATGAGACAATCAAGTTAAAGAACATCAATTGAGAGGCAAAGAGACATAATGATGAAATACTTTTAAAAATTATAGCGATGATAGCGATGATTATAACAAGTTTTGGGAAGATTTTTATAGCTTTTCCATCTCACCTAGTTATTGGCTGCATCTTTTTTAGCACATTCAGTTTGCTTTGTGAAATCATGTGTAGTCCAAAGTGATAGTAAGTAGAGGAGGATACATTGGTCATCATTACCATTATCGATTGATGGTGGAGGTTTGAATGTGTTAATTTTAAAGGTTGCTTCATATTGCTAACATGATAGAGGACACAAGTGGGGGGGGGGGAGATGATGTCTAACTACTTGAGTTCAGTAGTCATAACTTAATTTCCCATATACACTTTTTTTATATATATTAATTAATTAGAAAGATTAATGCATGCAAAATTTATAAATACCAAAATCCTAATTTGGAGTTTTAATGACAAGTGTAGGATTTCAATGTTTCATGTATTTCTTTTTCAGTTATTATTTTAACATTCATACCGGGAGGCTTAGAAGGCATTATTTTGTGAGGGCTAGCTGTCAGTTGATTGTGTTGCACTTTGCATACACCTGGTTTTGTAACTATATATTTTTGAAGGATTTTATAATAAATCTGATAAAAAAAATTTAATAAAATTTTAATTTCAATGATTAAGTACAAAAATGTGCACTAAATTACCTTTTAAGTACCAAAGGAAGCTCTGGGTCACATCACCTTTTTACTTGTCATTTTGTCCCGATTTTGGGTGATCCAGGGTAGAGACCTAAATACCTAGATTCACCATGCCCCCAGCTTCTGACCGAAGTAATAATGACAACACTTGAGGGCTTGGGGAATATTGTTAGTACATATGAACCCTTCACTGAACACCTGATGTAAAAGCCTGTAGGCTACCTGTCCATTTTGAGCCAGTGGTGTATACTAGAAAGATATAATTTTGTCAAATAGAATATGATAGGGCTTAATGATTATTGTTATCAGCAAAAAAACAAATTGCTTTGAAAGTGTGTTTCATTTGAATTAGTGAGTTTTTCCAATGTAGATAAACTATAATTGAGCAAAACCTTATAATTATAATTGAATAATTTGTTGCCTAGCAGGGTTCTCTTGAACTGTAAAAAAAAGCAAATATTTTAAATATTAGACCGGATTAATAATCCGGTCTGTATTGTTGCTATAATTAAATATGTTAAATATATTAAATTGGACAATAGTTTCGTTACCATGGAGAATCATATTCAGTGAATTTTGTTTACCATACAGTTTTCACTGTTAATATTATTAATAGTTAATATTAATAGTTGATATTAAAATTTATAATGTTGCAAAAGAAAACCATATTTTATAAGGATGTTATGTTTCCAAGGATGTAGATTCATATTTTATTAATCATTGTTGCTAAGGTAATATCCGGTTCTTTTGTCATATTTGTGTCTCATAAATATTCAATATAGGAACCATGCTTAATGAGACTACAGTATGCTTTGTATGCATTAAGCATGGCTGACAGTTCTTGGCCAGCCATTCTTAGATAATCCAACTTGCACCATCAACAAGCTCGGAAGCGGTTCACGCATTGTTTCAGTCCTAGATGGAAGTATTTTATGACATAAATTTTTTTTAATAAAAATGAGGGACCCGGAGTATCTGAATTTAGTGTGGTCTCGAATTGGAATGTGCACTATAATTTTTAAAATTTGGTGTATTGTGGCCACTTTTAATCATTAACTACATTAATTAGGCCTCATACTACATGTTAAGGGGTGGGCATAAAAATGGGTTTGAGGCGCAAGTGAATTTTTGATTTACACAGAGGTAAGGTGAAAACATTACGTTTGTAATGTGCTTAAAAAGACCTCTGTTCTCTGTTTCTTTACTACTTTATGCTCAGTATTGCATTACTTTGCAAATGATTGGCATTGGGCCACTACGGGGTACTAAGTTGGAAGAACTTACTACCAGGAGATGGATTTATTCGGTGTAAGCACGGAAGTCTGAAGAACACTTATTTCCAGTGGTGTCCTTCTGGTGGTGATTGGGAAGCACACCGGGAAACAATCCCCTATTCTTTTCCAAAAAGTGTACTATGATAAACATGCACATGGGCCATAATGCACACAGGACCAACAGTTTAAAAACATCTGATCTGAAAGATGGTGCACTGTCGTAACTTGCATTCCAACCCTCTAGCTGAATTATGCAAGGAGAGCAGCAATGAGAATTGAACCTGGGACCATCAGATCTCCAGGGTTCAGCGCAAACAGTGGCTACAACCAGCCAAACTGCTATATAAGCTGCTCTAGATTCGATCTGGTTTAATTGAGCTACTTAACACATTTCATATTATGTTGCTACTCATGGTGATAACCATCTGCACTTTCTTCTGAGAAAATTGATAATTAAAATCACTAAAGGCATTCAAATGAATTTGCGGAAGATGGGTTATTTTCTGGGAAATTCTTTGCTTGCTTTCTTGCGATGGTACGTGAGGCTGCCCTAACCTCTGGGAGACTTGGGATGCCTGTAACTGGAGGGGGCATTCTAACCAAAAAAAAAATTGTAGTCAAAGCACCACGATATGCCAAACTTTTTTAAGTACAGCTAGGTTATTTGTGGATTCCGATTAAGTGATTGATTATATTTTTAAAAATTTCCTTACAAAATTGTGGATTTCTTACAATCACAAACCTTAAGGAAGAATGATTTCCTTACATTAAAAATCTATCCAGAACAAAGGAAGTTTTCTACCTATCCATTAAGAATGGTAACATAAAGAATAAACCGACATCTGTTATTGTTTCCTTAAATAATTACCTTTACGAGCATTTCTTTATTGCACTGACATTTGCAGGTGAACTCAGAAACATGAGTGATTACTGTGCTTTCGTCCAGTGTTTTGGTATACAATATTATACGATATTTTATAGCCGGCTTTTCACAAATAGAGCAGCCTGTGAGGGAGCGAATTGGCCTTCAATATCAAGGTGTCTTTATTTAGTTCATAATAATAATAATAAAAATGCAGATTTGTTTAGCGCCGTTATCCATCAAACAAGATTCTTATGACGCTTGATATGTGGGCTAGTAGATTATTCAGTGACTTCAACCTAAAGGCTCACTTCGTGTCTGTGCTACGCAGTCAACTGGTACCGGCAACTCTCGTCGTCCACCACAGGAACTGTACCAATATACTGGGGTATCTCCCTATTCGTCTGGACAGATGTACTGGGTTCTTTATAGTGCATAATTGTGCATTGGGCCTATGATTTATGGTCCTTATCCACGAAGACTTGATCCACCTCCAGAACCATAGACAAACATGCTGTTCTGGCGCGATTATGGTTGTAGGTTGCGGCACCCCTGCCTTAACCGCTCGGCCATTCAACAGCAAATGCAATAAAACATTTTTCTTAGAAACTCTACTAGGTACTGAATTGATAAACTAGGCCCTATTTCTAAAGACTCAATTATATAACCCAAAATGCAACCATTAGTTTAAAATGGCATAGAGAAAATACACAAATAGAAGAGAATTTATTATTAAAAATCATTTTCCATTTCTGTAATGCTATTCTACCAGCTATGGTGTAGCTATAGCCTAGTAGTTTAAGACAAGCCTGGCACCTGCATATTTTTGCACAAAACCCTTTATAAAATGCATACATGTGCATTACTCTTTCACTTACTGAATATCATAAATCAGTCATTTCTTGTATTGGTTTTATGCTTAATAAGAAAAGTGAAAGAGAAATGGAATGCAGGGTACCATTTTCTTGATGACTTCGTTACTAGGCAGAATCAGAGATTGTAGACGGCTATTTGCTATCATGCTTTCGCCAGCTGATATTTTTTTGTAATTGTACACTCAAACCTCTGAGAATTTCATTTTAACTTGTTTTGAGCATTCTACTTCATTTTTTAATTTTTCCTGCCACTTCCATAAACTTTCCTGATAAGATATCTTACTTTATCAGACAATTAATTAAATAAAAAGGATTTTTGTCAATGCAATTTACTTAACGGTTCACATTGCCGATAATATTTTGAGCAACATCAAAATGGGCTTTCTAGATAGGCAAGTACAAGCCTATGTTTGTTATACAAACTTGTTTGTTCTACAAGTATACAGTATACCTTATAAATTTATATATTTAAGAAATTTTCACAGTTTATCTAGGGTTATAGATGCAGAAAACTATTGGGTGGGTGATATACATTTTAAGTGTGGGTGGGCGATAACATTGGTAAACATAAATAATAAGAGTGAATTTTTAATGATGGAAAAGTGGGTTAATAAAGGTGGGTGGAGGGTCTAGAAATTACCTTCAGACTGGATAGGAAACTTCAGGGCTGAGTGGCCCCGCCCACCATAATTACAGTACATCTTTGTTAACCATACACATATTTATATTTTAGGATTTGTTATTTTAGATTAGAATTTGATTCATAAATGATACTGTTTTCATTTAGCTCTAAGCAAATTAATGATAATTTTAGTTATAAATGAGGCTAATATATTCAGTAAGTTGATCATGTGACATCCTCGATGTATTACAACTAAGTCTCTTACTGATGCATGAGTTGTTTTTTGTTTGCAAAGAAAAATCCTGACATTGTTTTGTCAGCAGAGGCAGATTCAGAATTTTCAAACATGGGATTGTGGGGGATATGATCATGTTGTGAACATATTTATGTTCTATATTTTCTTATTTCAATACATGGCATTGTGTGTATTGAAATTATAAATAGTATTGGGAAAACCGGTGTGGGGTGGAGAGGGGTGGGGGGATGGGATGTTGTATGCACATGTTAAATGCCCTGTTGGATCTGTCCCTGGTCAGAATTGAACCCAGATTCAGGCTTTAGTAAGAAGTGCCCCACCAAGCTCAACTTGGTTTGTGATGATAATGAAAGATACTAATAATAATATTGTTGCATGGTATTTCCATCTACAAACCTCAAAGTGTTTCCATTAGTATTTAATTTCACAAAGTACAGCCTGGCTTGTATCCTAGGTAACAGCATTATTTAATTTTTTTTATCACAAAGTGGTCACATGACATTCTGAATCAAAGCAAATCCACTATGATGATACTGGCTGTGTCCACATAAAGTATTTTTTATACAATGTACTATTATGTAAAGTACATATAAATAGATGTGAAAGTTAAAATAATGAGTAAATAAGAGAACACTTGATAATTTCTTTGGAGGATCCTCAATAATGTTTCAGTTTTGGTAATGCTTGTAGGGCATTTCATATTGTATTTTATTTTCTTTTGAACCAAAGTTAATGGATTTAAAATTACAAGGCCTGGATGAAAATGTGCAATGTATAGCTGCATTCCATGCTATGATTCGTAGTCCAATGCCACAGTATGTTACACACAGACCACAACATCATCCATTTATTCTCCTGATATTTAGAATTACTGTATATAGAAGGTTACAAGCACAAAAACGCACATCACATTAATTTTATTTATTTATATGGTTTATAGCACACACACCCATTTCCGAATGGCTGCCCACTGAAGGTGCTTTTACCCTGGTTATTAGATACAGATTCAATAATGGCCAAGGTGTAGCATCCTTTTGCTCCATGGGGAGTATTCTAGTATGACTATAAGCAAGTGGTAATTGGAGGAGCCTTTGATCTGATAGGCGGGACATTTAGTTCAAATGGGGTGAGTTATGGGTGTTCCTTTATCCATATTAAATATCTTAACTATATGGCCACGCCCACTTACACTCCCATCGGAAACACCCCATGGCCCACTCATGGGGAAAAGCTAAAAACTTGCATAATTATATACTAACAAAAGTAAATATAATTTCACGCTTGGAGATTTTTAGGCATATGCAAGCAAGAGCGGTGGGGAGGGGTGGTGGTGGTTTGACTGTTCCATTCCTCATTTTTATTGAAACAAAAGGCTAATATAAAGCAGATCAGAGACTAACCATGGCTAGTATTTAATTCACAGGTGTCATAATGGTGAGGGAATCAAGCTAACTAAAAAATTTATCAAAAAATATTCATTTTTATAGTACACTTAACTAGAATTGCTTGGTAAAGATTTTTTTCACATGCTTGAAAGCAGATGTTTTTACAATTCAAAGCTTGTATTTTAGGATTATGGTATGCAAATTTAACTAAAGACAAAGACTTGGCCCTGTTGGCCATCTGATTTGATTTAATACTGTACATTGTGAGTTGAATCTTGCAAATTATGTAAAAAAAAAAACTGTATCTAAATACCACTTGAGGATTTCCACATGGAACAATCCATTTCCATTCAGAGGGGTGTTTTAAAGGTATGGTATGCAAGAAATATTATATTTGATCATTATGTATGATAATACCATTATCTGTGAGCTGTTGTAATACTCACCATGTGGTAGGATACTTTCTTATTATGGTGGTTCTATTACTAGGAAATAGAGAATTTAGAGAGGTGTCGCTAGTCACAACTGAAAAGTAGGGCATATTCTGTTTTACGGGAACTAGGTCTGCAATTTAACTTTCAAAATGTTATCCCGATTTTTGCAAGTGCTAATCCGAAACTTGCTAGCTAATGCAAAGTTATAGATGAATTACGTACCGGTATTTTGATAATTAGTCTTTAAAGGAACGTACACCAGTTACCAGGGGTGTTTGTAATGGTTATTGTTGCTATGGTTGTTGATGGATTTTTGTTTTGTTTTTGAAACTGTTGTGGTTTAAATCTGTATTGTTGTACTGTAGGTTTTATGGCATCGCTGCAATCTTCCTTGACAACGTCTATGCTGATAATCAATTTTTCACCTATAAGAACTAAGGTTAATCCCACCACTACTTTCTATAGTACTCTGCAGTATTGAAATCTTAACCAAGAGTTGAAAAAGCCAGTTGAATGATAAAAAGTTATCTTTTTTATTTTTTCATAAATTTTGTGCTTTGTACAAAGTATCTGGGGAATCAATTAATGATAATTTATTTTCGACTTCAGTCAAGCATGGGCATATTTTTATTTTTGTACCTGGAATTTTCTCTAGCAATTTTCACATTAACATTTCCCTGATGAAACCTATAAGCCATTTTGTAGTAAACACAGAAACACAATTTTTTTTTTGCTTGAATCGGCCTAGGTCTTTTTAGAGAATTGTTTTTGGTTGTGAGTTGAATGTCAGCATTTTAGGAAAGAATTGAACCTAGACCAAAAATCATGGTCAAGTACTTACAAATCACCTTAAAGTCAGGCTCCGGAGGAAAAACAATTTTTGGTATGTTGTAGAACTGATTTTTCTAAAGCTCTGTCTACACTATCAAATTTCCTTTGACAAAAAAATGTGACATACCCATATATAGTAATGCTATGCCTATATATGGTAATGATGTGATGTCATCATAACCATATTTGGGCATGTCACATGTTTTTGTCACACAAAATTTGATAGTGTGGATAGAGCTTAAGACAGAAAAAAGTAGTTTGATCAAAAACTGAGCAACGCTGAATGAGATACAGATTTTTGAATATTTAAAAACTGGGAGAAAAAAGTGTAAAAGGTTACGCCCCTTTTCCCCCATTTTTTAAATATTAAAAAATCTGTATCTCATTCACCGTTCCCCAGTTTTTCGTCAAACAACTTTTTTCTGTCTTAGAAAAATCAGTTCTACAACATATCAAAATGACAGTGTTACGTCACAATACCATGTGATACCACTCAGTTGCTATCAGCGAAGATGTGTATAAGAGACAGCCAATCAGCATGTCCTTTTCAAGACTTCTAGATACACCACTGCAAATGAATTTTTTCAGGTGGAAGCCAATCAGAAAATACAAATCATTTCAGATTTAACGTATCCAACTGTAAATATCATTTATCTGACAATGTAGACAAAGGCTTGTGTTACAATGAGTGATGCTGGTCGTTCATTAAAAAGGGTAAAAAACGAGATCTGGAAGAGTGCAACCTCCAGTGTAAACAAAACACTGTAGACAGTGATTCATTCACAATGCTATCTTAGGCAGGTAAACAAACTCATCAAAGTCTCTATCATGTTAAACATGATGGAGTACAAATTGCTCAAAACCATTGTGTTCAATGCTTTGCAATTAACTGCTTGAACCATTCACATAAATCTCTTCCATGTGACACATACCTGTGATTTGTCCATATAAGTGTATGATATGACATCATCATACCCATATATAGGTATGGTACATGACATCATCATGCCTATATAGAAGTATAAATATTGCATCATCATGCTCATATATGGGCAACTCTCACACATCAGCATAATTTCAGTTGTAAAGAAAAATCTAATTTTTATATATGTTATAAAGATTTATGAATAATAGGAATTGCTGGTTTAACCGAGTTTAGACTCCTAACCATGAAAATAATGTAAACTAAGATTGAAATTTGATTTTTTGTTTTATAAACGCAAATTAATTTTTTTATGTTTGATTTTGTGAAAGGTCTGCAAAGAAGTAAAATCGATTTAGGATCTGTTATCAAACATAAAATGGCCGATATTTTCCGTTGCTAATATTGACGGTATAAAGTATACACAAAAGCGAGAGCATTCTAGCGGATGCGATCTACAACCTCAAAATGTGCCTAGTAACGAAGAAGTCGTCAAGAAAATGGTAATCTCCTATGAGAAATAGTCTCTATTTCTCATCTTTTTGCATAAAAATAAAGTTTATGCCAATATTTTTCCATGGTTTATAATAATTGAAGAAATGCATATGCATTTTTTCTAAAAGAAATTCTTTTTTTAGTGAAATTTTGCCGGGAGTGCATCTTTAAACCACTGCTGAACCTGTAGTGTAGATACAGATTTATGCTTGGTCTTTTGTCAAACCTATACTGGATGCCTATGTGTATATTCTACATTCTTTTTTTTGTACCTTTGTATTCAGAAAAATTTGTCCACATGCTTGGATTTTGACACCTGCGATGAAAAGCACCCTTGTGGAGGTGGAAGAGATGAGTTTCTCAAGCCTGCCATAACAAATCTTAAAACTAGGGCTAGCTTCTTGTTTGTTTTAGTTTTTTCTTGTTTACAAACATTTTTGTTATTTAACTTGGAGGATCAACAACCATCCTTGTATGATGTATAAAAAGTCCACCTTTCTAGGTTTAAAATCTATTAATTTTATCCTTAACTGATGATCTTACCTCTGTGACTTCCATTTTACAGACCAAAATACTTGGAATAGGGGAAGCAGGTAGTTGTTATAGTGACGGGTGAAGTTGATGGTTCTAACCAAAAAGACTATCAATGTTTAAATATAACGATAATATAATAATATGTCGGTCTTATATAGCGCTTCGTGCCTAAAGTCTCTAAGCCCTTCATTGGATCAAACACGTATGGAATACATACTCAGCGCCCTGGGGAGAATTCCATAATGTTGCAGCTAGTAATCAACGCAGTTGTCACAAAGGTGTTTGCATGTACCCACTTGTACTCCTGGGCGGAGGAAAACATAGGTAAAGTATCTTGCCTAAGGACATAAGCATGCGACAAACGTCTGTCTCAAACTCCCGATCCCACCTTACACGCTGCGCCACACGGCCACTATGTAAAAAAGAAAAATTTTTTTTTTTTTTGATGATGTTACATATTGTATGTGATGATAAATATTTCAGTTGACTCAGCGTGTTGTAACAGCTCATTTACATGGAGGTCATACATCCCCCTCTACGTAAAAAAATATATATCATTGTGCGTAATTGGGAAACGCCATTTTTTTGTGTTTGATGTTACATATTGTATGCGATGATGAATATTTCAGTTGACTCAGCGTGTTGTAACAGCTCATTTACATGGAGGTCATATTTGCTGGGGCAAGCCAAACAGAAATACAAATCAGTTTGATTAATGTGGCCACCAGTTGTAAATATCAATAATTTCGTGGACAGCTATAAGCAATTCAACAGAGTAAAATTCACCCAATCAGTCATTTCTTACATTTTTAATTCAACAGAGTAAAATCCATCTAATCAAAATAATTTCTTACATTTTTTATATTCAACAAAAAAAAAAAACAGTGACAAATTTATTAAAATCTGATTTCTAATTTTAAGACCACATAATCAAAATTGATGAATTACTGTATGGTATTATGCTTATTATATATAAAGATTTCAAAAATGATTATACTTTTTTTATTAAGCTTGGTTGCAAATAAAATACAAAAATGACATAAAATAATGAAATATAAGTACAAATTCAGCCTCTTCCTAAACAAATTTTATTTGTATAGTAGTTATTAATTTTTGGTATGTGCCTCTTAATAGTGCTTGAATAGAACATAAGATGTTATAATCATATCTAGAATAGTCCAACAAAAAGTTCCTTGTATGTAAAAAAAAGGTGTCTTTAGTGGGATTGGAACCTGCAGTATCATACCATTGACGACAAGAGACCCATATGGTAGATGTGTAGGTCTAACCCCCGCTATTTTAATACAACTGATTTGTACGCTCATTTAGTGGAGCTGTGGTCGAGCTAGAAACTGGCTAGTATGTCTTGAGACAACTATATACATATATAGTTGCCTCAGGTAGGTCGCAGCTGAGAAGCCATACAGTAGCAAAGAATGTGTGGGACAGAACACAACAATATCATTTGCTTCTATTTTTATATATCCTTGAAAAGGTATGTTTCAAAGGTTACTATACTGTAGACATTAATAACATATGAATTTTAAATTCAAATAATTTTTATTCCTTTGACAGATGTTTAATTATTGGGAAGTTCAGTTTCTACGAATGAAATTTTTTTTAAACTTACATAACATTAGTGTAATTATGCTAATATTTATATTCATTTATTCTGGTTTATTCACATAAAAAATATATTTCATGGAAGCACAAAGCTGAATTGAGAAATATTAACAAAATTTGACATTAAAAAATTAAAAACATATATATTTAGATAGAAATAGTAAAAAACACAGACATTACAAAATATTTCATAGTCAATATTATGTTAATGAACATTTATAGTGCGTTTCCTAGGTTACAAAGTACTTTTCCTCCTGGTCATTTGATACACTTTCAATCATGCACAATTTGAAACCTCCTCCACATCTGATAAAAAGTATTCTTAGTTATATGCACATAATTTCATTCTAAGTCATTCATCTTCTACCAGTTACTCATTGTGGCAAAGACAAGTTAAACTAGTCACTGTCGCAAAAATCGAATGTTAGTTAATAATACAGTGTTAAACATGAAAAATGAGAGCTATAAAATGGTAAAAGAAGCATTTAAATCCAACATTTCCTTAAGAAGTTACAAGATTTTAAACATACAGCTGTTTAAAGAACAATATTTGAGAAAATCACCAAATCGAAAATGGTTAAAATAACAGCATGATGTATACATACATAAAGGTTAGTTTAGTATAATAAAATAGATTTTTTTTTTACAGATTTGACATTCCAGCGACACTGAGCCGACATAATACTCACCGCAAAGGGAACAGTTGTTTTGAGTCGGTCTTAGTTGAGGTGGCCCTGGGTCGATATAATAAGTGTGATTGGACTCTCATCTGCCAGTTGGACTCAAACTCATAATCTCTCGCTCTAAAAAAGCAAAATGCCTTCTGATAGGGATTGTTGTCTATAAGTTCTTTTTATCGAGTCTATTCATGAGTTCATACTCTGTAGAGCCATGTCGATTTAGGTCTAAAAACTTGACATTACGATTCTCATGTATAGTGGTGAGAGGATTGGTAGAAACAGGGCCGCGACGTGAACACTCCTTTCTTAACCCCCATCTATAAGTAGGACATATTATTTCTATTGGCAATCTTTGGTTCATGAATTAATGAATACAAAGTCAAAATGGGTACCTGGTAAGATGGAATGTCAGTGTGCATGTTGGTTACTAACTGGAGCATTATGGAGTACTCCCGCAGGGAGCTATTATGTGTTTTATAGGTATTTTATCTTATGGCCAGCATAATAAAGTATTAAGCGCATAGAAGCTTTTCACATTAATGTATACTCTGTAAGCTCAACATATTGATAACATCATCATCATCATCATCACAACATCGACGACACGTCATCCATAAACCAATCTAGGAAGCCTAGCTAGCAGATGGTCTGACGATGATGACACTGGAAATGTTGTGAAAGTATTCTTTTCTCTTCCAAATGATATTATCATCAAGTAAATCATACCAGAGCCATAAGAAGATGCTGGTTCAAGGAACGGGAGCAGATTATTTCCTTATATGGCAGAAGTAAAAATATCCAAGCTATAGTGTTATGAATACAAAATTAACACAATTATATTAATATGAAAAAATTTTTTGGTTCACCAACCATACATATTTTCATTTGACTTGTTACAAAATGGCACAAAAGGCCAAAATTGTTCATTGTTATGTTGGCTCATTGGGTGTGGTTTTAACCCAATTATTTTTTGAAAAGTCCCCCCGTCCCCGCACACTCTCCATTTTTTTAATACCCAAAATGAATAACTTGGGCCATTAATTAAATGGGATCCTTATTTTAATACCCGACTTGCAGAATAGATGAGTAATTTCATCTGATGTCTAAATATTAGTCTGGAAAAAATGTTCGTCTCCTGTGGGTGATCACCTTTTTCAATTGACCATCTGTTCACTCATGACCACTGCTGTGTTACTAGGTGACCAGACCATAATCAATTAATGTTCTAACAATACCTTAATCAGTTTTACTATTGCAAATTGAAATATCAATTTTTGCTCTTTATTTTCATTGATATGATTCATTCGTGTTGACTTCTATCTGAAAATATAATCAAGATATATTACCTACTATTAAAATACTTTAATTTAGTTTTATGTTAGAAATTGAAATATCAATTTTAACTCTTTATTTTGATTGAAATGATTCATATTTGTAGGACTTCTATAAAAAAAAATAATCAAGTTACCCAATTGCCTTGTGGTGCATGTCTTTATCACTCTATATAGACACTAAAATTTAAGGTGTTTCAATACTAAAGAGGCCAGGCCTGAGAAAATTTATTTTCCACTGGATATATCACTGATAATAATGGCAATGGAGATGGTGGTGGTTTTGTGGTGATGGTAGCTGTGTTTGTTCTGGTGATGGTGATTATTATTTCTGGTGATGGTGGTGGTGGTGGTGGTGATGGTGGTGCAGGGCAGAGGTGGTGGAGGATAAGAGGAATTAATCCCCAGTCCTACTCACCATCCCAAAAAAAGAGAAATTTTTATAATTTTTGTTCAGAGGCATCTCAGAGAGCTTAAATTTACCAAATATTATGCCAAATATATTGCCATATACTCTGCAATGAGTACTAAAATTCAATTATTATTTCAACATTCACATGACAAACGCAGTCATTTTAGCTAGTAGCAAATTTGGTATTCTAATGCTGTATAATAGCTTCCGGTTATATCTAGTTACCAACCATTATCAATTATATATAAACAAACAAACTGAATAACTAACACGCAACGCAGATGTGTTTTATTTGACGATGATTAATATTCACGTGAAGCTTAAGTTATATAGTCACGCGAGAAAATCCCTATATTTATTGATGGTAATATAACACCAGCTGCTATCTACAGTATTAGAAATAGAAACTTCTCAATTTTTTATGTTATGTAAGTTCTTATATATGTATTGATTATTGTAGATTATTTATAAATTCTAATTTATAAATTTGCAATTGTATGACATTATAATTTGGCAGAATTTTTTACAACAGAGTTGTCATTGAACCATCAAGGAGATATTCACATAACCAGACATTTTCTTTTTTTTTCAATTTTATTATTATAAAAACTGATATATTTTCAGGTGCTAAATTACTGTATATTATAATTATTTCTGATTATTTCAGGGCAAAATAATGAATATAATGTAGTACTGTAGTTAGATTTGTAGCACCCCACCATTTATTTAGATAGAATGGTACTTCTGTATATTGACTTAATTATTTTTTTTTTATATAATTTTATTGAAAATTTTGTATATATGATCTGTAAAATTTATATATTAATGCAATTTATTTGCAGTTTTTATAGTTCTCTTAGTGTGAGTTTTGTATATCAATTTATATATACCGGTATACAGTATGTTATAGCGTTTTATGTTGAACAGTTTTTGTAAATTGACGTAATTCATTGATTTTATACTGCTATGTCAATATGTTTTATGAATAAACCAGAAATTAATGAATGAATGATTCCTACACAAATAAACAAATAATGGACAGTCATTGCTAGTAGCCCCTGTAAATTATGAGAATCTAGAATCCTTACAGTTTCATTAAATTCGAAATATTCTAAATGTAGAAATTAAATAAATTTTAGATACTATGCAATGCAAATTTACCAATAATATTATTAGTATTGTTATAATAATATGTGTGGTGCACATTAAATACTGAAATCAAATCATTTTTCAGTGATGCATAGCAATGCAAACAAGTAGGAATATATATAAACATGTTGTGTTATTCCTACAACAAATATAGAAATATCTTTGCAAATTTATGTATTCCCTAATTGGCATTGAAATAGTTTTAAGGGCTAGATAAAAAATCTTTTAATTGCCATGTCTTATATTTTTTTTAATGAAGATTGGTGTACTTTTCATTCGGTTTCCGGCGATCGATGTTTAGCATGAATTTGCCCCAAGGTTCCAAATGGCAATTCAAAGTCAATTTGATACTGTGAGATGGATTTAATGAGGATGATAGTCAACGATAACAAGATCTGGTTGCGATTATGATGCCAACGGTGTACTTGGTCGATATTTGTGCCGCCTGGGCTCAAGCTGTGAAATTTCACAGCATAGTGGAAAACGGAAACGTGGAGTGATGTGAACATGAATTGCATCCGATAGTTGCCAGTTCATGTGGAAGCTCCACCGCTACCCATTCATAAATTGGCAGTGCATAGATTTTTTACTGTCACCTGCTGGTGTTGTTATTAGCTGAGAGACAATTCTATAGTAACAGGCCTACGCTCTGTATATTGTTTGTGTTTACATCTGGGCTTATTAAATCACTCACCCATAAACTAGTCGGTCATCAGTCTGCTTGTTGTAAAATTAACACAATTTATGTAAATAAACAGGTTTATTTGCATATAAGAGAAAGATTCAAATAGAGTTGGGAAAGCCAGCTGGGCCTTCTAAATATTTGAAAATTTCTTAAAATGAGGAAAACATTAAATTAAAATTTATTTCTGAGATAGGCATGGCATAGCCATATTGTATCTCTTATTAAAGTATGGTGAGGCTGAAGTGGTCTTGATCCTTCAAGTCCTTATTGATATATGCCTCTCTATTTGGTATTCTGTCACTGTTTATTTGAATATAAATAAAATAAGCAATGAGATTAAAGATTTTGTCGTTGAGCATAGAAAATAGTAACGATCAATGGCTTATACTTTGTATATTTATATATTTTGTTTTCAATTGACATTAGATTGCCAAAATATTTTCTTTGTCTAATTACAGACACTTTAATGTAAATATAATGACCACTGTTCTTTTCATACATGGTAGTACTTCTCATCCATGAATTGGCTGGTAGTGAATTTAAACGCGTTTATCTGTAAGTTTTGCAAAAACCATGTTTTGGTTTGTGTGTTTGGAATTGGATCCTTTTATATACGAAATTTAAATTTGGATTGAATTTTTGTGGTTTTCATTCAAATTTTTACTACAGACAGTCTGAAATAATTATACCTGACTCATATAATGGTGTTTTCGAATATTTATATTGAATAATTCTATACTAAGCTTTTACACTACAGTGCTTTTAAACTACAAATACAAAGATAAAGGTAACATGTACAATTACCGGATATGATTATGCATTTACGTTTTTCATAAATATGTAGAATGTGAAATGAAAACCTATCAGTAACAAAAACATTTTAAAGTGTTTGCGGAATATAGCTTACATAGTGTAGTTAAATTCTGTATCAAATGTAAGTATAAACTTTTTAGTTCCGATGAGGAGCTCTAGGAGTACCCTGCTGAATGATTAGGTAATAGATCTTTTTTGTATGGGCGGCCATAGGGCTACTAAAATAAATCGGCTTATTGATTAATTAGATCTTTTTTTGTATCACGTTAACTTGTTGTATATAAATCGTGCTATATGTTTTTATAGTAATTTTGATACATTAACTTGTTAGTTTTGAACAGTGTGTTTTAGCATTCTCTTTCCCTTTGATGTTGGAAAAGAGTACTATCTTAAGTCCCATGTTTTCTCTAGTGTTTTTCTGATTCTCTTTTAAATACTATGCTCTGAATTTTGTTTTTTCTCAGCCAGGCTTTCTAATACTATCCTTTACCCCTGTGTGGTGGTTAAAAATGTAAACAGTAAAATGTAATAATATCTGTAGAAAAATGTCTTTAATTATTTGTAGCACCTGCATAGATTTGATTTATGATTTGGTTTTGTTCATTGTATTCTTGAAGATGTTAATGTCCCCATCAGTATACTTGTATGAGATTTAGAGTGATGCTATCATATCTCTGGTAGGATTAAAGTCTATCTTTTGACAATCAATATGCAAAGTGTTTGTGAGTTTGAGTTGAATGTTTTCTAATGTCCTATTCAATTGCAGTGTCACATGATCACTGTAGGCCTATTAAAGCTACCCTTCTAAATATAATTTTAAGTAACTGGGAACATCTAGATGTCTGTGACTGTTCTGAATTTTATCCAATCAAAAAAAAAAGCTGAGTATGTTTATATTTTAACAATCATAGAAGGATGAGTTTAAAATTATTATTAGCCTGCTACTTTAACATATTATTGTGTACTTGTGTGATGTTGATTTGGAGATTGAGTTAAGTATTATTGTGTTGCCGATCTCTGCCAGAATGGAGAACAGGTCCCATGCCAATACGCTACATCAGCATAAACATAACAATTAAACTTCCAGCAAACATTATGCCTTTAACAATGCATCACCCTCTATACTATCTGTGTAGGCCTAGCACAACATGATATTGGAGATCTTGAGTTCAAATCCTGCTTTAGCTCATGTTTTTCTTATATCATCAAATAAGTCCAGATTTCATTGCATATTTAAAAAAAAAAAATTTGATTTGATTTTAAAATGAGAACAGAAATAGTTTGAAAAAATAGAGGAATAAAATCACCATTGTACAATGTTTGAGAATTTGAAATAGTGATCTGATTTAAAGATAGTACCAGTTGTAGCTTAAAATTTACTAACAGGTGGAGGTGTTCAACAAGATGTACAAGGAGTCATATTTTTTTTTATTTAAGGATTGTACACTCATGATTCAAGATTATTATTTGGAAACAGCAATACTTCTGACCAGCAAATAAAGGTTTTTTTAGTCCGACAACCTCAAGCAGCATCTGACAACAGGGGTCCATGCTGACCCCTGAACCCTCTAGGGAACCTCTGTCTCCGTCACCATCTTCCTATTTTTATTTGTCAATACATGTGACATGCCTAAATATGGTCATGATGACATCATTCATGACCATAATCTGTAGGCACCTCTTGACTATCTTTGGGTATACTGTACAGCCGTTATTTGCCAAAGAAGCTTTAGGCATGTAAATAGACATGCTTCATTCATTATCCAGAATGTGGACATTTGTTCTATTTGTTTTTGCATACAGACAAAAATCGTTGAGGCATATCAGACTTACGACCCCATATTAGCCTTACTGTACCCTGTAGTGTTTATTTTGCCATCTAGTGTTTAAATAATACTATAGGCTTATTTTCAAAATAATATCAATATTTTAGATAGGCAAGAAATTATGTTGATGGTGGACAAGTAGTTACATCATATGTTGATCATATTGATGATGTTCCGTTTTGATACTGTAAATAAATTTCAGATCAAAATAGCGCATGAAAGTAACTTTGGTATGGAGATACACCTCCACTGGTGTTTAAATTAAAAATAATAATAAATATTTGAGAAAAATGTATGTCCTCATTGGGATTCGAACCCATGACCTTCTGTTTACCGTTCAGATACTCTACCAACTGAGCTGTGAGGCCAAGTAATATACACCCTTGGGTTTTCCCATTAGGACACGTTTTTTTCTCAATTCATTGCATAATATGCAATGAATAAATCTCATGAAAGTAACTTTGGTATGGAGATACACCTCCTTGGCATTAATTTAAAGATGATAATAAATATTTGAGGGTGTATACCAGTTGGCCTCATGGCTCAGCTGGTAGAGTATCCAAACAGTAATCGGAAGGTCTTGGGTTTGAATCCCGATGGGGACATACGTTTTTCTTATATATTTATTATACAGATAAAAATATGCCAATGCAAATGCTTTTCATATAATGTAGGAATAAAAAAAATTATATTGTTGATGTTGCTGTTTTTGTTGTTGATGTTGCTATTCTCATTTTTTTTTATTATGTTTGCTAAATATTAAAGCTAGTTATTATTCTATTTTAGTATTTGAAGTAGATATTGTGAGGTAATTTATAATTATATTCATTTTTTTTTTCAACAATATTGATTATTAATATCATCATCCGCTGCAAATTTGACACCCTTACTTTAAGAACATTTAAGAATTGTATTTAGTTACCTCCTTTCTTGATTTTTATATATTTATTTGTTATTTATTTTATGTTGTGTCTGGACCTCTTGAGAGACCAGTACTTATGTATTGAAAGAGTACTTCCAGAATAAAGAAGGATTTGATTTGATTTGATCATAGCTTTTATTTCCTCCCCCCTCCCCCCAACTTACAGTACTTTCACCTGTGCTACAAGACATTACTCAAAGGCTTGTATGATTAAAGTTTGATAAAATAATATCAGTTTCCTCCCAGATGTTACAGTGATTAATTAGGTCACAACGCTAACTGCCATTCTTTTTCAGTTCCCCGTATCATTGGCGCCTTTCACTCTCCTTATAATACATTCACCAAAAGAAGTGTACTGTCTATTCAACAGCTTGTATTATAATTTGTATTTCAACTACACTATGAATTGCTACTTTTATTGTTTTATTATTATAATACAGTAGACTAGTGTAGTACAACTCACCATATTATTATAAAACCATGTATTTTTCTGTATTTAATAATAATAATCTTTTATCAAGGATATCTCTACTTAATACAATATGATACAAGCATGATCCATTAAAATCTGACCCATGTAATGTCATCATTTCATTATGTTTTTGTTCTTCTATGTTCTTACTTAGTAATTGCAATGTTTTTAATCTTTTTAATTGTCATTGTGATTGTTAATTTTAAAACAAATTTAAGTACTGTACTGCAACTTCTTAAAATTCTTTGATTGAATAAAAATAAAATATACCATCTATATAATAAATAAAAATATTTTTTTTAGTTTAAATTATTGAAACAGTAGATGTAAATACACCATAATGATGATCATGACGATGACTAGGCCTTTAATAAATTTTTGCAGCCATAAAATTATTCATTCTTGGTGTTCAAGCCAAAATTAGGTAGTGTAGGAGACAGTGGAATAATCAAGGGTTTTAATATGGCCTAGAATCAGGATCTGTTGTTGGAATTGTCAATATAGCAGGAGACGCATGTGTGTTCCCCCACCTCTATTCTAGGTCCACCACTGTGAAAAAATAAGTGGTTTTTTTAGACCTATCTCTTTTTATAACCATTCCAAAAAAATATAAAAATACTTTTTACAGTATATTTTAAGGAGGATACAGTATATTTACTATTTTAACTAATATCTATTTATTCTGTTTTACTCTATTGAAAATGTATCCTAGTAATGCATTTTAAAAAATATCTTTGAAGAAATTCATATTGAGTAAATCTGAATATGGTTAAACAAAAACTAAAATTAAAACATAAATAATAAAAAAAAGTCCTGATATTACCATACACTTAAGAGGCAAATGTTTCAATCTATTCTGTATATCAATTTCATTTTTGTCTATTTATAAGTGTGCTTAATAATTGATACGAAGGTGGATGAAGCATGTGCTAAGTACTCGAGGCAGTGAATTTAATTTCCTGAAGAGGTATCTTAAAGGAACCTAGGTTTCTATCAATAATCTTATAAAAGATGCAAACTGTATCATTGGTTTACATTGTTTTTGTATAATAAATTACATTGATATTATTAACTAATTTAATGTTTATTTAGCTACAATCATTCTAATGAGCTAAAAAGGCAAGACTTTTTTATACCTTGTTTTAACAAACCCTTTCCCCACCAATAGAGGTGATTTCAATTTTTTTTTTTTTTTTTTTTTTGACCAGTTAGCCACCCTCTGCCACAAACAATTAAAAAAATTATTTAAAAAAATAAAAATTTTATTTATTTTAATTATGGCCTCCATTGCTTTGAAATCCTCCAAAATAAGAGACCTATACATCTTTTTTAATTACCCTATATAAAATACTCTGTTTACATTGTATTCTTTATGATCATGCAATTTTGTGAATAGCATTTTTCATTCATCCATAAAATGTTATTTTTTAATTTCTTCTTTAGTAAGATGCTTTTGTTAAACCATTTTGCTGAGTAAGAAAACAAAATTTAATTTTTGCTTTTTTTCTGTCATCCTCTGACGATCCTTATAAAAATGAAATTTGCTAAACATAGTACACATAAAGCCTCGCCTAAGCTGTATGATAGTAGCCTGATAATATGATACCAATAGAATCCAGGCAGGGTGGGGGCTGGGAATAGATGTCCATATATGACTTTGTAGAATGAGACAAACTTTCAACTAGCCTTTGCTGTTTTTAGTGGCATACATATTTTAAATCGATATAATAAATATTGTAGTAAAATGTTGGAGTATTTAAACCTTTTAAGGTTTAATTACCAATTTAATGTTTATAAATAAATGTCTAGGTTTTAACAGTACTCTTCATGAAGTAATAAATCTATGTTTCATAGCTCCATTGTAATGAAAGATTCTCAAAATGTATGTGTGGTATTTCATAATTGACAACTCCCACAGAAATACCACACTGTACCATTTCATCATGTGATTTACTAATACTTTTTTTATTTGGTTCGTTATTTTTGAACATATGCAACTCTGGCTTAACTCTCTCATTCAACTCATGCTTGCCTGGATTGGAATTTATTGCTACGATTAAGTTGCCGTGTGTGCAGAACCGGAAGCAACTTATCTTTCACATGCTAATCAATTGATATTACTGTGTGCTGTACAGTTTTAATGAAATGCAGTAGAGGCAATCAGACATGCAAGCACTTTAATTTTATGATTCTTTAGAAAAAGGAGTTATGAATTCTAAGAATTGTCCATAATCATTTAAATAAATGGCAATACTGTAGAAATTTTGGATTGACACTTTCTCAACCAAAAAGTCTGTTTTCTGTAAAATGTAGGTGATCTCCTTAAGGTGATTCCTCCTTAATAGGGGTGTCCCAATAGTGGGGTTCTATTGTATTTAAACAACATAATTTGTATCCGAAAATGCATGTACAATTATGTTTTTTTATATTCGCTAAAAAAAGGCAGATTGCATTCTCAAAGGTTATAAAAACAAGCACAGAGAAGGCAATAGTTTTTATAATACTTCACATGTAGAATTATTGCTTATGAATATATTATGCAACACATTTATTAATCATTTTTCAGAAGACAGCAACAGATATAACAGGGGTTGTTGAGCAGAAAAATGGCAGAAGAGTTTCAGAAGTTCTTAAAAAATCTAGCTGAGAGTATTTCTGAAGAGGAGCTGAAGTCATTGGCTGGAGCTTGTCAAGACAATATTCCAAATGAAGATAGATTGAAGTTCGATAAGCATCAGGACCTCTTCAAATACTTGGAAAAGGACGGAAACCTTGGACCAGGTAAGTTTTACTCTGTGATAAAAATTAGTGGTGGATCACAGTGGGAAGCGAAAGGGGTTGCTCATCCCCTCCCAGAAAATCATCATCTTCACTAACAAGTTTTTTCTGACCATAATTGTTTTAGATAATATTGAAAAAATTCATCTGTTCCACTGTTAATTTAATGTTGATTATATTTTAAATTTTTCATGAAGACGAGATTGTAAGTGGACTCACCCAATGTTACATCATTTAAGAATTTAAAATCGTTAAAACTCTCAAAATTTTCAGGGACTATATTCGACTGGTCCCACACACTAGGTATAGGACACCCCCACCACTTTCTTCTCTGACCACAGGTTTATTTGGTGGTTTTATTTGTTTTCTTTTTTAACACAGGTTTTAAATGGCGCTATAAATATACAGGCCATGACCTAAGTTTGATGTGCTTTCTTTTATTTGAGATTGAATAAAGTATTTTTTTATCATTATTATTATTATTATTATTATTATTATTATTGTTATTATTATTATCTATTATTATTATTAATTTTTTTTATTATTATTATTATTGTTAGTTATTATTGATATTATTACTGTATTATATTATTTCTTATTATTATTATTATTATTATTATTATTATTATTATTATCATTATTATTATTATTATGGCGGTGGTGGCTACAACAGTGACAGAAATGGTGATAGATATTGTTCAGTTTAGTGTACTATTAAATGGTACATAGCACTTATGAATTTTAGCTCTACTCGATTATTGATTAGTTGCAGAGATACGAATCTATTATTGCAGATTGAACGTGTATAATGTCTGTCTTTTTCATTAACTCTTTACCAACCATTCATGTGCTATTTTGATTCTAGAGTAAGATGATCTCTCATCGCAGGTAATATAACAAAAACTGCCGGCAAACGCATGAAAAAATGAAATTTTATAGCAAACTCTTAAACAGAACTGGAGCAGCATGCCATGGAAACAGCATCGTTAATCTTGCAATCACCGTAACATTGGCCACAATACCTGGTATTAATTGAAATCTTTGGCTCGCATTTACTTCTAGTACGGCACGTGTTTTAGATTTTTTTTTCCTATCAATATTCATGAGCATTAGAGATATTGAATAATTATCTTATGTAACATATGCAATAATGAATTCTTATTGGCTACAGATACCTATGAAGGTGTTGATACCTGTATAGCTGTGTATTGAAATTGATGATGGACCAGAAATTAATTCATGTTACATTGTCTAGCATTAGTATGCTCATACATGGAAACACTTTGTTCAAACAGATGACTTTATTATTCCACTATAGGGAAGCTCACTGCTCGCCGTCACAAATACAATAGATAAAAAATATGTAGTGTGTTATGATAATAGATGTGTTATGTTAAAGAAATATAACTTTGTTCACCATAAAACAGGAGGTAAGCAGAACACACTTCATTTTACTTCATTTTGGTCCAAAGAATTAAAAAAAAACAGATGAAACCATAGTGACAGAGAGAGGAAAAAATAACTCAAATGGCCTGACAGGATTGCCAAAAGGTGAACTAAATCACTGTCTAGTGGATCTCCGATGCCAATGAGAACAATAATTATCATAATAGGGTCAAGTAAATATATTCCATTATAAATATGTAAATTACAAAATCATCTAGGAAATCATTGTCAGAGAAGTATGCTAGATAATTATAATTTTGTAGCGTAAAACAATGTTAAAATGTTCTATGTACAAGGGTAAAATGCGAGATACGATACAACTTCAGCTGTGCTTAATTGCTGTAATATATCAAACAAAAAAAATAACGTTTGAATTGCAATCATTCTTAATTAGAAAGCGATCTACGGTACTCCACCAAACTGTACTTTTAAATCTGACCTCATTAATCATTTCTTTCGATGTTTATCAATTTTATGTTCGCTGACTTAACCTGAATTTAACTTGCAAATGTTGAATTATTTTGATGACTTTCTTCTGGGTTAAATAGGCATTGGAGACAGATAGATATTTCACATTATTTTAAGAGGTATGCACTAAAGAGGGCGCTGTAGGAGAAAATCATTTCCCATCCATCATATTACTCACGTCCAAATTGTCTGAAATTATTTTTAATAGTTGAAAGGTCAATTATTAACAGCGATGGAGCTTTTTCACTCCCACCCCAGCCCCAGCATGTTTCCTTTTTTCCCCCGACAGAATACACTGGCTCCCTGATGGCTTTGCCCAAGTCCAGCTGGCCCACCCTCTGGTATCCCCCAATGTCTATTAATGAACCAAAAATTAAAATATTTAGTTGCTAATTTAGTTTTAAAATAAGTTATCAGCACCAAAACAGACAAAGATGGGAATGGTTCCTTGATGGTTGTTTGATTAACAAACCTTGTTGTAGGGCCTACTAGAATCCTGAGATTGGTTATGTTATCAGCCAATTGAAAGTGTATATGCAAAGAGTATCAGAATTGTGGCTTAGTAGAAACAAATTTTAATTTACAATATCAGAATGTAATTTCTTGTGAAAAAGATGTTCAATAAAGTTTATCTGTATCTGGGTATTAGAGGTCTCGGAGACGCACACTATCGTAACTTGCCAACTTCTAAAGTCAAATAAATGGCATGCATGTATTAAAGATACATTTATTTTCTAATCTTGCTGTAAAAAAAAAAAAACAAAGATCGTTCTAGAAATACAAAATTTTCCTACGCATTTTTCACTTACGTGTAGTGAGCGAGATATGCGTGTTGTCCGCACTGTTAGCAGATAGAAACTAGTCAGCGTATAACGTCATAAATGATGACATATACGTCACACTAGCTGTATGCGTTCGCATGCAAAACCTCCCTAATATTGGGGCCACTATATCTTAAAGGCACAAATTGACAGTGTGTTCAACCAATCAAATAATTTATACATTTCAATTTGTTCACGTATATTTTGAACGTATTACCCATGTGCCATTGTCTTCTTGCTAAAGAAAGCCACTTGCTTGACATGATGTGTAATTACAACATACATCTTCTGGTATCAGTATCTGAGCAATTGCTTAAAGGTCTTGTTTGGTAATTTCTTGTTAAGAGCTGTCATGCTTTAGTGAGTGAGGCTAGCACCAGTCCACACCTAATTGATGTAGACTTTTTCTGCACAAATTTATATTTTTCATGACAATGTATGAATGGTACACCCTTTAGCCACTTTTTAGCACATTTTTAATATATTAAGTATAACAAGTATAATAATAATATTACACTCACATAAATAACAATGAATGATATTTTAAAAATACTCATAACATATAATTATTTATGTCCTTATATAATAATTTAATTAAATCAAATTAATTAAATATTTTCATATTTATACTGCACATAGTTATTTTCAAAGGAATACCAAAACCAAATTATGTGTTCATAAATTTCTATTACAAGACTAAAAATGTATATTTCATCGATCAATCTTGATTTTTCCTATTAAGTGTTTGAAAATTATCAACCCTCTGATTATGAATGGGTACATTCGTAAAGAGGCAAATCAGTGCTATCATCACATATATCGCAGCCACAGATGTTTTGGCTAAATTACAGGATAAAAGAACAACGCGCTCAAAGGAATTTCTTCTTATTTGCTGTTTAGTGCTTAGATATAGCAGTGCAGTTCTGAACTCGTTTCTGTGATGTGGATGCATTATGAAATATAGCACCATTAATGGAGACAATGATGTTTCATTATGTTTCATTACCATTATCAGTAATTTATGCTATATAACTGTACTCATTTTGTTTTGTCCATGCTTACATTTTTAAAATATGAACTACAAAGTGCATCTCTATATCACTCAAAATCAATGGATATTGTATAGTCTATCTTTGGCATACATATATTTTTTTTAGCATAGATAATATGTTGTTTTACTTGCAATAAAAACACAAGCAAAATACTTGTGATTTTTATTTTTACAAAGATGTATATGTATGGTTGGTAAAGAGGGATGTCAAAATCTAAGACATTCCTAATCTTGAAGTTTAAGGAACATTTTTTTTTATTTATTAATTATTATTATTGTTGTTGTTGAGAGATAATTTTAGCGATGCAGAAAAACAATACAGACACTCCAGTAATTGAGCTTATAAGCCACACAGTCCGCTGACTGTCGGACATCGAACCACTTTTTTGTCTGTGTGGGCGTTTGAAAATGTGATGCTGTCTGCAGATTATTCAGTGGCAGACAGCAGATTGTCATTGAAAATGATCTCCTGCATGTACCTTGTCGTACCCTGGTCTCCATAGAATTGTCCTCTTTACCGCCACAATGTATGCCCAAATTCAGCAACCATTTTGTATTTATTTAAATTGTGTGTATAGTGGGTAGGGGGAATGGGAGGAGGTGTATACTTAGATCTCTAAAGTAAAAATTATTTTCTCTTATCACAGAAATCTATTGTGAACTTGAATTTAGAGGAAATAAAACTTTTATATTTACAAGTTTTCCAACCAACCTGTACTATAAATATTTTAATCACTCAACCGGTAATCCGATTTTAAATTAATCTGTTGGTAACAATATTATCCGGATTTAGATTGATAATCCACAAAGTTTTTATTACAGCTTTTGATCCTTTTATTACATGTGATGTGTAAAGCATTGGATTATGCGGCTTTGCATCATTAAAATCTGTTCTGTCTTTATGCAATATGCTATTCATTAAATCATTGTAAAATTCTCTCTCACAGATAACCTTTCGTATCTTGAGCATGCACTAGAAAAAATTTGTCGTCCAGATCTCGTGACCCAAGTAATGGATTTCAAGAAAACAATTGTGTCAAATGAGGATAGCAACAGGACAATACGTGGACCAGCACGAAAATATAAATGTATAGTATTTAAATGTTTACATATTTAAAAACTAAATCTCAGTACTTGTGTCAAGATCATTTAGAAAAAAAATATGTTTGAACTTATTTTGAGTAAATCTGCACTCACATCTGATCCGAACCGAAACTCGGGCCGCATTTTTTCCGATGCCCTGAATTCCAGCATCTCTTCTTACACGCTGTTTGCAGAATGCTATATATTCACACTATATAACAGTAATTGATTGATTAATTGATTCATTGATTGATATATTTTTCTTCCAGCCCTTGATATAGAGACAGGAGATGTTCCAGAGGATATCATTTCCGGCATCTCCAAGATTAAACTTGCGCCTCCACCGCTGGAGAGGAGGAAAACCAAAGAATAAAGATGCGTTGTGATTGTTGGTATGAAATCTATGAAGAAAGGCCAGACGTCATGGCATTTACCGAAGACATCTTTTTTATTACTAAATCTTTTTTTATATGATTGATTGGTAAATGTGCTCTGAGGGAGAAGATGAAGCAAACTTTAGAGATGGCTCAACTTTTCAAAGATATAACAAGCTTTAGGAAAATGCTGTGAAGAATTTGCTGTATCACTGTGGTTTCCGTATTTGTGTGTGTGTTGTTCATTGTCTGTTTTCACTACTTGGTGTAAATTGCAATTTGGTGCTTACTGCTGTGGAGGTGGACATAGCTTCGGGATTTACGATGCAACTGGAATCGTAAACAATATGAATCGTTGAACTTTAGAGCGTTGTGATTAGGCACTGCAAAGCCGAAAGTTATCCAACAAGTTATTCAGCTTTTAACAACAGCAAACCATTAGTCTGGAAATATCATATTTATAGATATTCATTGAGACATTAAGACTCGTAAGTTGATTATTTTTAAAAGTCAAAGGTTATACAATTTTATTTGTGAAACTATGAAGTTGATCAGATTTGTTGGAAAACAAAATCCAAGATGTGTATTCAAGAAAATATTATATTTAACATCTACTTTTATGTATGACTTTCATGTTTATAGATATTTATTTGCAGATGAAAAAAACAAATACAGGTCTCCCTTCAATTAAAGACCACTATTGGGACCAGGGCTTCCTGGTCTTTAGCAGCTTTGGTCTTTAATTGGAAAAAATATTATTATTATTATTATTATTAAGATAAAAAGATAGGCACTCACTTGAGACTGCAGAAAAGTGGTCCTTACTTCGAGGTTGCCTTAAATTTGAGGTGGTCTTTAATTAGAGGGAGACCTTTACAGTAGTTAGTAAAATCACATTTGCACAGGATTTTTCTAACAGCTAGTTAGGAGATACATTTACACTTTCACTGTAAATACAATGAAATGATGGGAAATTGTTCACGAATTGATGCTCAAGTCCGTAGACCAGGTAGCAACAAGCCTAGTTAAGTAGTTTAATCCATGATTTTTAGAAATAGATTCCCTGCTGATTCCAGTGAATTGTATGAAATAAACATTCCATCTTTATTTCACATTTGCACAACTCATTACATCGTATAGTAAAAAAAAATAGATACATTTAAGTCTTCAAACATGACTATTAACATAGACTACAGATTTTTATTTTTTTTTTCAAATTTGATTCCAAAATATTTTAAATACTATACAAAATGAAGTGCATGCTATTTTTATGGAATGGCCTCCATACATCTAAGTTCTATTATTAATCCAAAGATTATTTTTGCAATAATTGTTAATAGTATACAGCAAATATATGGTGTTAGAAACATATAGACATCTTATAAAAAAAGATATATTCAATATGCAGCAAACAAATTATCCCCATTGATAGTTCAGAGATCTTGTGGACAACCATATCTTTCAATATGCAAGAGAATCTTTACAGAAGCAAAATATAATACTACTACTACTAAAGTAGTAAGCGCATTAAAAATTTTCCAGCGATAGATGCCTATTCAGAAATAATTACCATCAGAGAACAATCTGGCTCTGATAATTATATATGACAAACTATATCTTTCAATAATTATCAAAGATATAAGATATAATTATTGTACTACTAAAACCTTATAAATGCGCATTAAAATTATTCAATTTTATGAGGTGAATTGATTTACACAAATGTCTGATAAAGTAGGCAAATAGGTTTCGGTGGTGAAACAGATATTCTGGCCTTGAGAATCATGGAGTATCTGTGGGACTGGGTGCGCATTCTTCTGAAAAAATGTTGCATCCCCACCACTGGAAATTTACTCAAAATTGGTCATTAACTGATAAAAATTGTTGTAGAAATGTTTAAAAGGCAATCTCGTGTATAGGACAAGTTTTAGTAGGATATAAAATTGAATTTTAAAAAAATCCTAGATTCTCAAAACCCTATTGCCGACCAAATTTTGGGTTGTGACCCATAGTTTGAAAACCACTGTACTATAGGCATAGGCACAACTTGCACGCAGTTCTCAAAATCTTTCTTTTTAACATTAACATTTTAGTAGGTTTTGCCAAAGTGACAAATGTATTTTAATGAAATAATATCAATACTATCATTATGGATTGTGGCTTTACATTTATTAGTTATAATATTTTTCTAAAAACACATACTTCTTTACTGCTACATTTTCAAGATACAATTTTTGAATTAAATGGTTTTAAAACGTTTATAAGCATTCAGATTTCAACATTTTTAAATTGGACGTAATTAGATTATCTTTCTGGAAGTTCTAGTGCATAATAACATTGAAAGTGAATGAGTGATCAAATAGCATTACCATAGCTTTTTTACTTTTGTCCAAAATGAATAGTGTTATAAACATATCACACAGTTATAAAATAACTTGTGTTTTAAAAATTTTAGACTTTTGGTTGATAACCAGATAACAATTTAAGTATATTAAATCGTTTTATATGTTTTCAGTATAATTGGGTGTGTTATGATCTTCTTTTGTTTATACTGTAAGATGAATGTAGAATGGTAAAATTTTGTATTACCTTAATGTTAGACAGTTTAATATTTTTTTCGGTGTTATACTACTTCTTCATTTTTTTTTTACTAAGTGTAAAAAAGACAGCTGTGCATTTATGCAATACCAATGCATTATCTTTCGTTGAACTTTCTTTCATTTTAAGTATGTTTCTGTATTGGTAATTTTCTTTTTAAATGGTTTATTTTAATTCAGTTGGTATAATTTCAAAGAATATTAAGATATATTATATAAAATATATGAATTATAATTTCAGAAATATAATGATTACAAATTTTATCTATGCTTGTTTATTATGTAGTGGAGAACTAGGTACGCTTAAATCCATAATGTTCTTGCACTGTAGTATGTAGTTAGCTTTAAATTGAGATAAAATACTTAGATAAATACTTACTTAGATATGTTAGTTTCACCTTCATCTACATCACTCTTTGCTGATCTGTGATAGGTTGTAAAGTATTTTTATTGGTGTAATTTAACACTTGCTGACTATTCAGAAGGGTAATTGGAACAGGTAGACATTCATGAATTCTCATTTGCCTTTTTCCCAAAACCGTCAGGCTTGACTGTTGAGGGCGGGCTTGTAATTCTAAACTTTCCAAAAGACAAACCCCTCAAAAAAACTTTTCTATTTATATTCCATGCATTATCTTCATTGGGACCAATTTCTGCCATGTTTATTCAGATTCAATTTATCTAGTAAAATGAAGATGAATAAAGTTTCATTTTCCTAACAATATAACAAAAACTGCCAGATTAAAATGTTCTAAATTATTTATCTTGGCCTATTGTATTAAACTATAACCTGTATCCATTTATTTTCTTGACATGAAGAAAATATAATGTGTGATGCATACGTATGCTGTACTTGTAAAGCAGATGTTTTCTATTTAAAAAGGGAATGTACAGGTTTTAGTAATTTAAAATTAATCACTGACCATTGCCAATTATTTTTTGGAATGTCCCTTTAAGACACATCAGTCATTAGTTCATTATAACTGTAGTATTTGTATCACAGCATGTACCTCGTTCCTATGGTATTGTTGTGATATTGTTTTGAAGCTGCTATGATCTTGAGACCATAATTGTAGTTGAGAAGTTTAATTTGTTGATTACTGAAAAGCCTTGTTGTCAAATGGACAGATTCCAGATTTTCTTGAAGGCCATTTTAACTAGAGCCATGGGTTTTATTCCACGTTCAGTGTCATTCTGTATATGTTTGAATTTCTTATCTTAGCTACATGAATAAAGATGACGAAACAGACTTACTTGCGTTCGTTTTTTATTTAATAATTGTCACTTTTAAGCTGTTGTATTATCATTTTTCTTGGCAAATGAGTCAACCAGGAGTAGCAGCAAACCTATTAGACTTAACTGAGGAACACAATGTGACATAATTTAGAAGAGTAAATTCTAGGCCTATTAAAACTACTGTACTGTACCAAATAATCAAAATAAAGTCATTAATTATTATGAACCACAATTATTTGTGGTAGCGCCGCCACTCACCTGCAGATAGGCTATTATTTACTATAACTCGCAATCCTGGATCATCCTTTAAAAAACTATTAATTAAACCTTTAATTTATATTGCAGTGCGCTCATTGCAGTACTTCAACCAATTAACTAATTAATTACTACAAAATCATTGCTGCTGTAAGTTTATTCCATTAGCCATTCCGACTTCGTTCTATTGTGTAGGCCTACTAGTTAATATATACAGAGAAAGAATGAAGTAATTGAAATAAAATACATTAAAATACCTAAACGAACAATGAATAAATGATTAAGATAAATCTAGTCTTACTCCATGCTCCAAGCTATCGTTAAATAAAAAAAATTTAGATTAATATTGGAGGGGACTGCACTATATCATTTTTTGGTCGGAGTCATACATTTTGTGACGGAAATTGACTAAAACATTTATTGCCGCTTTAGTTAAAATTGAAAAATGTCTCATTTGTTTTAGTACATACTGGCTAATTGAACAACCTGAATTAGGCCTACAGGCTAGGGCGGTTCGTATTGTTTATCGTTCTGCACAAAACAAGTTACCTCAACCATGGAGGTATAAAAATATTATAGGCCCTATTTTATACCTCCATGCCTCAACCATGGATGAATCCATCTGCAACTGTGATGCGCATGCGTAATTGTAAATAACTTTTTGCCAACCAAGTGTAAACCAATGCTCAACTTCTTACTAGAGCATTGGTTTTGGTAACTTTTAAAAAGTAGAACGATTGGGGTTATCGACATCATTCTATCATCCTACTTTTTTTTTTCGTCTCAAGAAATCATATTGTTACTTCGATAAATAATTCTCTCCATCGCAAAATTTGAGTTTAAGGAATTAAGTTTTTCAATAGGACAGTAATCGATTAATAGTGAACATGTCGGAATTATCGAACAAAAACTGTGGCCAGTCAACATGTTTCTCTATTGAAAATATTCTTCGAAATGAGACTATTTTAACATCATCAGCATCACCATGGTCGTTTCTTGACTCCGGGGGTTACCACCATGGTGTGGTTCCGAGTCACGAAAGTTTCTGTTTTTGTCATCAATGTTACACAAATGGATTATTGCTCCAAGAGAAAAACATTCGCAATTTTCCTCAGTACTCTGCTTTTTTCAACCACGGGTGTCAAGGAAGTTATAGGCCTGTCACAGACTACGAACACAGCCTTGGATTTGTTGATTTTCCCTGTCTTGTACCGACTTCAGGTAAGTTCACTTCTTTTGTGTTTTATACAAAAAGGACTAATAATGAATTTGGAAACTCTATTACAGAGAGCTCATTGCTAAATTCCTGATGATGACATAATTAATGTCGAAATATTGAATCCCAACACGATGGCGTGTATTTCAATACTTGGAGTATGTATTATACTTTCTTATCTCATTGCTAAATAGTTCAAGCTAAAGCAGTATTGTATGCACATTGGAGTTAGGTGGTACTGTTATTGTTAAATATTATTTTGTTGGCTTATTTTAAGCTATTTATTTTTTTGCTGTTGAATTTTGTATTTTATCCTACTACTTCTCAAAGCTAGGGACTTAATAATGTATACTGTAGCCCAATTCAAAACCAACATCAATAAAATATCACTACTTAGGCGGCATACTGGTATTCATGCATAAAGTGTATTACAACATAATTCAAGACGGATAACAAAAAGACCAATAGATTCACAGGCTTTATTGCCATAGCATGGCCGTTGGCATTAAAAGGAGAAATAATATAATAAAATAACAT
>NW_022732216.1:1111427-1119535 GCF_011630105.1 Anneissia japonica
CTATTATTACTGTATTAATTTTTAAAACACATTTTCTTCCAGACAGATATATTTCTTATTTACTGTACTTATTCGGTCAAATTGTAAGGAAATTTAAACCTGAAAAACCCAGAATGACAGTGTTATTGATCAAAATTAATAAATTAATAGAATATTTCAAACGGTTTCAACGCTGCAAAGCTTAGTACTTTTAACACCATTAAACAAATCAGAGTCTATAAAATTAAATAGTATTATTCATATTCGTTGGATATATATTTAATAAAGATATTTCTTTCCATTGCAAATTAGTGTAGTTATTGATATTTATTGATTAATTTAGTTGTTTCCAACCATTTTTTCATAGGTTAAAACTTGGTTCCAAAATCGACGAATGAAGCAAAAGAAACTCGACTTAAATTCACCAGTAAACGAAACGCAGACAGATAGGCCGAGTCAGATAAAGAAATAATGTACCAATAACATCACTTACTGTAAATACAATTAAAACAATGTATAGGCCTATTAGAAAGCCATGCAGAATGTCAAATTTAAAATGGCAAAAATACTTGTAATGTCCTTCTTAATGGAGACATATACAATGGAATCTACTTGTATATTATTTTATTGACTGTCATATCAAATAATTTTGTCTGTTTGATATTTGATAAATTACTGTGACAATTGGTTTTATACCCATAATATGGTTTAATATTTCATTTTGTTATTGTACCAGCATTTACAATACAAAAATTAATATGTAAGACGATACACTAGTACAGTACAGTAGTAGTTTACTACAGTAAGTAAAGGAAAAGTACCTCTTTGAGACAAGTTAAGCATTTTTATTATTATAGCACAATCGTTCGCACAGGCGCGGATTTAGACCATTGCACTGTTATCATGTTGACAATGTTTTAGTAATAACGTTTACTCTAACGTTTACTTTACATTACGAGTGATTAAATGTGTTTCGCTCAGTGTTTCATCTTATTTGTCTTTGTGGGCTACTTGGCAAGTCAGAAGCAATGGATCTTACCAGAGTGTCAATCAAATTTAACAAACCGACCAATCAGAACCGGGCAAGGAATACGCTTTTCCCCACATACCACGTGATGTCCCACAAACGAATGGTTATTCGCTATCGCTGTGTGGGGCGTACCTTCTTAGCAACAGTATCAAAGGGGCGGGGCTTACCTGGTCAGATACCTACTACTACTTGGTACCATAAACCAAGGAGGTATACAAATAACTAATTCCTCCATGTTGATATTTGGTGATTATTCTCTTGAATACTCCACTTGGAAGTCTGAAAAAAAGAGACCTTGGGGGAGTGGCTTAGTTTGAAATAATCTCCTTAAATTTATCGTATAGTTGGGTGCTTCCACTGCATCCTTACCTGGTGAGTCGGAAGGTGTAGTTGTATTTCAAATTTAAGCTACTAGGTCGTAAATATAGACACTGACAAAGCTCGTTAAATCCCTGGTTAAATCATTGCATCGAACTCCGTAGCCTAGGCCTACTTGTATTTTAATAATCGGTAAGATGATCAATAGTACCGACATAACTCCTACCGGCCAAATGTGTTTGCACTCCGTTTGGATTACAGCTATTTTTATAATAATATCATTAACTATTTTAGTGGGAAACTGTTTAGTTGTATATGCTGTGCTGACCACCGCTTCTTTGCAGACGCCAACTAATATAGTTTTGGCAAGCTTATCCTCAACCGATCTTGGGTCAGCGTTGAATTCATTAATTACGGTCATCGCATCAGAGGCACCACTTACAGAGACTGCATCAGGGACGGTGTCTTTATGTACATCGAAAATATGCATTACAACAATATGGATCTCATGCATATTTTGGAGTGTAGTGTTAGGTCATCATGCACTGTTGGCTGTTGAGAGATACGTAGCTGTGTTTCACCCGTTTCTCCATCATGAAAGAATAAACAAGAGTTTGTTAAGAAATGTTTTCATTGGCATTTGGATCTACAGTGTATTCATAGTGCTAATGCGGATGTACTTTAATAAATCCTGGATGATTTTCACTGAAGCAAGTACAATTTTACTGTTGTTATCACTGGTGTGTTGTTTACATATTCGAATTTTCTTTGAAACTAAGAAGAAATTGCGCCAAATTTCAAACCTCCAGATAACGCTTCAAGATGCCACACCTCGGAAGAATTACAAAGCTTTGAAGATGACATCGTTGATTTTGTGCGGCTACATCTGTAGCACAATTCCTATCGTTCTAGTTAAGATCTTTGTAATATTGAAACGATTCACTTGTAGTAGTATGATAAGTGCATTCTTAATGTTTCATTTAAATTCAGCATTGAATCCATTTATATATGCTGCATGCAGCCGAACTTTCCGGGAAACATTCATAACAATTATAAGAAGAAAATGTATCAAGTTTTAAGTAAAAATATTCAACATTATTAATATAATTACAAATCATGGTACAATAGAGATAAACGTTCCATCGTCTTGTAATAATGCTGTAATTATATATGGCTATACCAGCGTGGTCACTGTGATAAATCAAATTATGCCATTAGCTTGAGTAAAATTATGCTACGCCTCAAATAGTGGATGTATACATGACTGCCATAGATTTAATAAGGCCCCATAAAAAAATATTAGTATAAAATTATTAGAATAAAAACTGATGAGTGAGGGAGGTTCTTTTTTGTTGTTGTTTTTTTTTTTTGCTTACCCCGCCGCCATTTTACCGATGTTCTCAAGTAAATCAATGGTTAGGGACACATATAAAAAGTCATAAGAAGAATGGAATCAAATTTATATTTAAAAAATATGTTTTTGTTGTACCAGAAACATATTTGCAAGAAATCTTGAGCTTTCCAAGTAAAAAAAGATGGAAAAACGACTGTTTGAAATAAAAAAAATAGCCTATATGTTGCTTGAAAAAAGAAAAAAATATATCAGAATTTCCCCAATTGTGACGAGGGAGGGGGTGATAAACTAATAATTTTTTTGTATATGGCCTAAACATTTTGGTACACGGCTATCGGGTATGCAGTACTTATGGCGTTCAAAGTAGCGTATTAGGCTAAAATTTAACACGTTTGCTGTCACACCCCCTTTACCTATAATTTCAAGCCTAGGCACCTACTGTATAGATCAAGGCCCGTAGGAAGCGGTCCTGCCAGTCCGGTTATGGCCGGACCAATATTATCACCAATCAATTTCGTTTGTATGCCAAATTGTCCATTTAGTTCAATATTTTTTTTTTTCAATTATAAAGCTAGTATGGCCTTCAATCATGCTCCGTATCTATACGATGTCAAGACAAACACACATACACACACACACACACACACAAGCAGTTATTGAACCAGGGCCCTTTGGAAAGGCAAGAATCTTAACCGCAGTTTCGGGAAAGTTTGTGTATTATTCAATACGAATGTACTTCAGGTCTTCGCGAATTTAAGAATTTTTCCGAATCCACGAAGTGTTCTTTTGAAGTTAGGCCTATTGTAGTAGAAAAATCCAATGAAAAAGATATCAATTATTTTATTAATATTCTTGATTTCAATCTTTTCCGTTGGTGTGTGTGGTTATGGGTAATGGGCATACAATATTATACACACAATTCTACAGCAAACACAATAAACTAGAAGGTTTTAAAAAGATAAAAGAACTGTAAAATTATTGTTTTTCATTAATCTTGATTTCACAATTTGTATTACTTCTTTAAAATATAAAATGTAAATACCAGTCATAATTTTTTCGGGATCTCCAAGTCGTATGCAATTAGTAGGCTTATTCTACTACTGAATATTAACGTAAATGCTTATTTACGAGAGCGGCGATTATATAAAAAAAAATATATTGGCGTGACGCTTTCCCTGCTCGTTCCCATGTTACCCAATTCACGTATTCGCGTATTTCGATAGACCTATCATAGTTCCTATCATCGTAATGTTTTAAAGAAATGCTTGTGTCTTCATTGTGTTATTTATTCATTTTAACACTGTATACATTGTATTTAAAACCATGTTTCATTGTTTTTAAATCAGTAACTAATGTTATGCCTATACTATATCCACAGTATGAGCACAATGGCACATCTCATTGAGTTCATCATTAGCACAAAAGAAATACGTTGAGGCGTAAAATAATGTAATTTGCTGTGATGTCTCATGCTTTGCAATCTCAACAGAATATAGTAGTGTCGTGCAGTAATGTATACTGTTAAATCGTGCCACTGGATTGCCAATCTAGTCTCCAATCTGGCTATTCGTAGGTGTGTTGCCTAAATAAGTGTATGGGAACACTCTTTCATCTTCGTGTCACGTCACATACCAGGAAGCGCATTTAAACACTTTATAGCCGTATTGTTAACATGTTTGCTTGTTCTTTTTTTTTTTTGCCACTGGATTGCCAAGCTAGTCTCCAATCAAAGTATTTTAGGTGTGTTACGACTTGACATAGCCTGAAGAAAGTGTATGGAAACATTCTTTCATCTTTATACATATGTCACATACCCAGCAAGCGCATTTCAACACGGTATAGCCATATTAATATGTTTTTTATTCATTGGCGTAAGCTATCAATACAATTTCTTAAATTAATTTTTAACGTGCTGTTTATCATATAATGAGCTAAAAATATAATTAATTGTTGAATTGATAGGAATATTAACAAAGAACCATTAAATTATTAATATTTTCATTAATTTTGATTGATTTGTTTGTCCTATTCCTACTAAATGCAATATATTAGCCTAGTTTTTAAAGCGCATTTCAACACGGTATAGCCATATTCATATGTTTTTTTATTCATTGGCGTAAGCAATCAATACAATATCTTAAATTATTTTTTAACGTGCTGTTTATCATATATGAGCTAAAAAATATAATTAATTGTTGAATTGATAGGAATATTAACAAAGACTCATTAAATTATTAATTTTTTCATTAATTTTGATTGATTTGTTTGTCCTTGTAATAATAATAATAATAATAATAATAATTCTGGATTTATATAGCGCCTCCCGTTGACACAACCTCGAATATTTACGACGACGGCTTACCAACGTTGGGAGATCGGAAAATCGACAAATATATTCATACGTTGGGCCAATCCCAATGTGAAATTCCAATGTTGGTTTGACGTTTACCTCTCCGACCAAATTTTGCAACCAAACACTAACGTCGTACCAACGTCAGATGTCCGACCCCGACGCTTACCGACGCTTGCCAACGTTTACCAACGTTGGGCCAACGTCGCTTCGCTAGCTGGAGTATATTTATCGGAATAAACTATGAAAAGATAAGCTCGGTACCGTTATTTCTTACGTTAATTGCCTTTCTGGGCATGCGCATTAGCTTTCGTTCAGCTGCCTGGTTCTCCGCGAGCGAGACGCGATTTTTTTTCCCGTACGAAACATTTGCATGAAACTTCACTCGGGCCATCTCGGATTGACTCGAGTGAGTCCGATACGAGGAACAAGAGCAGACACTTCGCAATGTCGTGACGCTCGAGTTTTANNNTTCTATGTTTACCTACGGTAGGCCTATGAAATCTCACGGACTTATGTGATGTACGTCACTGTGTAACTAACTGCGACGTTCTTGGATGTTATTAAATGTTAGTATATTGTCTACAACAACAGCAGCAGCCTAGTACCTCCTGTTAATAAAGTGTAGATAGGTAAAAGTTATACCAAAGGCTAGAGAGAAAGAGGATAAACTATAGGCCTAACTACAGGCTGAGATGAGGTCTTACCTAGGGCCCTCCTTAAACTAGGCCAAGGGTCATAGGCTGACACAACAGTCACGCTTCACATACTGACATAGACTGAAATTTTTGGGGGAAAAATGGGACAAAATTGAAGCATGAATTGAAAAATAGAAAAAAGGGGATTGTGAGGGCAAAAAAAACGTACATAATTATAACACAAGCTTCTGTCTCTTATACACATCTAGATGTGTATAAGAGACAGGTGCGGTTATGTTTGATATCTTTTTGTGCGCCGACAATTTGTTAATAAAATATGCTGTGCATTGTCAAGAGTCAGACTTTTTATAAATACTGTGAAATCATTACACATTACTTGGTTAAGTAGCCTATATAAAAGTGGTCCCTAAAATTCTTGTCCGATCGTAAAAAACATTTGTCCCGGGCGTCGGGCAAGCGGGTTCACTCATGCCTGTTTAAGATATTAAGCCAAATGTATAATCATATTGGTATATCAATAGAAAAAACATGGGTGGGGGAAATGTCCAACTGACCAATTGAAGGCCACGCAAATTAGGCTTGAAGACCCTATAGTCTGAACATGGACCTATTAATAAGAAGGACATACAACGTAGTACTGTATTGCCCTTTGATCAATCATCTTTTCCGACAAGATAAGAGAGGGGTATATTTATCGGAATAAACTATGAAAAGATAGGCTCGGTACCGTTATTTCTTACGTTATTGCCTTTCTGGGCATGCACATTATGCTTTCCTTCGGCTGCTTGGTTCTCCGTGATCGAGACACACACACACATTGAACTGTTGAAAATACCAGGTCCATGAAAATACGAATACAGTATGGACGATTTAGATTTTTGCGTCAACGATGCAGAGATCGATAATAGAAACGCAAAATGCACTATGTATGCAAACAGAAGTCAGAGGATAAATTGATTGTATGGAACGCCGTTACTGCCTTTGGTGGCTCTTTTCCGTTCGGCGCATTTGCTATTCGGCCCTTTTAACATTAGGTTCGGTGCTTTTACATTACGTTCGGTGCTTTTACATTACGTTCGGTGCTTTTTACATTACGTTCGGTGCTTTTTACATTAAGTTCGGTGCTTTTTACATTACGTTCTGTGCTTTTACATTACGTTCGGTGCTTTTTACATTACGTTCGGTGCTTTTTACATTACGTTCGGTGCTTTTATTAACATTACATTCGGTGCTTTGAAACATTACTTTCGGTGCTTTTGCCACACTTACGGATCTTTCATCATTTGGTGCTTTTTAGTTTTTGCCACACTTACGGATCGTTTATCATTTGGTGCTTTTTAGTTTTACCTTTCGGCCCTTTCATCATTACGTACGGTTCTTTTATCATTCGGTGCTTTCGTGACCTTTGACTTCGGGTCAAGTGGAAAAAAGCAACGGCTGTGGGAACGAGCCTAGTGGAAAATCGCGCGTAACAAAGCATATTCGACATGTGATTATCTTAGTGATAAAATTAATAACTAACGAAAACAAAAATGTCTCGATCAATCAAAACAGTATTAGAAGACCTGGATCTACATTTTCTTGTCCCTAAGTTTGAAAGGGAAAGGGTACGTTCTAGTTTTTTTCCACATGATTTTTGGTAGTATATTAGGGCAAATAGAATTATAAGATTATCACTATAGACCTAGTATTGAAAACAAAAATAACTAGGGGGGACTCTTCTTTATTCCGGATATGAAGAAGCAGGCTTATTTAAATAAAAGAAACGTAATTAATTAATTAATTAATTACCGGTAACCAAACGATTCCAAACAAGTCCGATCCCATTTTTGGCTTACATAATAAATAAAAGTTAAACTCATAATTTTCCCCTCCATTTGATTGATTTATTTTCCCCTCCCTTTACTGTCCGGTCGTTTTACAAATGCTCCTTCCGTGGTTATCTTTTATTTTGATATTGGTATTTATTTTTTTGTCTTTTTATTTTGTCTACCTTTTTAATATTATATAATATATTTTTTATTCTTACTTCTTAATCCATACGCAATTCAGTCTTTGTTGCTGCTATGTATGTTTTTGATGTTAAATTTTTAATAAATATACCTCAAATAAATAATAAAAACTTAGCATTTATATTACAACAAAGATACACATTTGCAGGGGTCCCAAGTTGGAAAAAGGCAATTCGTGAAGCAGGGGTGGATCCAGTGCAGTGGGAGGGTACAGGGAGAACACCCATCTCTTGGGGAGAAAATCCACAATTCCACATTTAGAACTCCCGATCTACGGGCAATTTGTTTCCGTCTTGCGGGCATCTGATACCATTTTAATTGTTATTTAGGGCCTACCATGTTGTATATTTGCCTTTACAGCATTATTATTATTTATTATTATTATTATTATTATTATTATTATTAT
>NW_022732216.1:1119592-1125251 GCF_011630105.1 Anneissia japonica
AAATATAATATATATATATATGTATATATATGTATATATATATATATATATATATATGTATGTATATATTATATGAAGAATGCGTGCCCACCTGTGTTTCAAAACATATATACAATATGATATAGCGTAACAGTTGAAAGAAGAAAAGAAAAAAAAATGAAAGAGAAGAAAGAGAGAAGGAGCGCGCAAGTTTCACTAGGCTCGTTCCCACAGCCGTTGATTTTTTTCCACTTGACCCGAAGTCAAAGGTCATGAAAGCACCGAATGATAAAAGAACCGTACGTAATGATGAAAGGGCCGAAAGGTAAAACTAAAAAGCACCAAATGATCCGTAAGTGTGGCAAAAGCACCGAACGTAATGATAAAAGCACCGAACGTAATGTTTCAAAGAACCGAATGTAATGTTAATAAAAGCACCGAACGTAATGTAAAAAGCACCGAACGTAATGTAAAAAGCACCGAGCGTAATGAAAAAGCACCGAACGTAATGTAAAAAGCACCAAACGTAATGTAAAAAGCACCGAACGTAATGTAAAAAGCACCGAACGTAATGTAAAAGCACCGAACGTAATGTAAAAGCACCGAACGTAATGTTAAAAGGGCCGAATAGCAAATGCGCCGAACGGAAAAGAGCCACCAAAGGCAGTAACGGCGTTCCATATAGTTCAGAGAAACAGACGGGTTCCGTACCGTCTGTTAATAAAAGGTACCCCGTATTTTTTTTAATTTTGCCTACTGGGCTAAGACATTTACCTGTAGTATTAATAATTTTGGTATTTGTTTGATTAACTTCAGTTTTCATACCTACTTTTGTGTATGTTATGTTTTTTATTGACCAGTTTAATTGATGCCTGGAAATTTATTTTCACAAACCTAGATTAATAAATACTGCAGGTAGCCATATTTATATATGTACTGTATTTGTTTTGTGTCCTAATTTAAAGGCAGATAAATGTATGCCTAGGTGCAATCGTGTGATGGGGTCGTAACTTAATTTTATAGTTGAATTTCTGTTGAATCCAATACAAAAAATACCATGCAGTAGTTAAATTATTTGTATTTCCTACCTTTTTTTTTAATTATTTTAATACAGTAATTTTATATTTATTTTCAGAAAAAAAAACAAAGAATTAAAGGCCTACAAGTGTTTACACCAAAGAGTAAATTGGAGGTGCACTGAAAGCTTTACAGAGTCACCAATGGACGTAATAATAATATTGTAAATGTACATGCAGATACTGTACAAAATTTTAAAAAACCAGTACCTTAAAATCTAAGAAAAAAAGCTTACGAAAAGGAATTGCCCAAGTAAATGTGTTGATGTACAGGTATGTGGAAATCTGCCTGATGGTGCTGGAATAGTAATCGCTAGTGTAAATAAATAATGTAAATAATAAAAAAAAATACAATATTATGCTGTTGAGATATTGAGGTACTAATTGCTTTTTGAAATGATGAAATATTACATAATTATATATTCAGAGATGGCAGTAATAGCACAATAAATGTGCTATTAATTAATAGGTCCATGGTATTTCAAAGTGCGACGATTATTACAAAGTGTGACAGTACAACCGTTAGTTGGCCGGAATGAAAAAAAATAATCATCATCGCATCACCGCATCGCATAGTCAACATGAAGTGTTAATAAATTTCTCATGATCTTTTATCAGGGATTTTCGCCAATCACAGAGATCTAATTAATATCTATGAGGCACATGAGAAGGAGATTAGAGCATGAATAGGCATGGCGAAGACAGCGTTTGAAAAGAATAAATCACTATTTACTGGTGGTCTTTGTCTTCAATTGAAAAAGAGATTGGTTCGGTCCTTAGTCTGGAGATAGTATTGCTATATGGAGCAGAGACATGGATCCTTCAGAAAGGCTGACAGAAAAGGGATAGATGCATGTGAGATGTGGTTGTGGAGAAGAATGGCTAACATCAAGTGGATGGACAGGGTTAGGAACAAGGATGTTTTAGAAAGAGTTGGTGAAATACAGGTACAGTAAATGTAGCAATTTCAATCGAACAAAGGAAAAAGAGATATACGGAATTGAAAGAGTTACAACGAGTTGACGAGGGATGCAGAAGACCGAGAGTACTGGAATACAACTATGAGGGACCTGCCCACCGGCAGAACACTATTGATGATGAGGCACCATAGAAAATAAAATGTAATTGTCTTTGAAGTATTTTACTTTACCTACTTCATGTGCCGAAAGCCAATCTTATCTTTACACGTTTTTTCTCATACTTATCAAATTATAATAAAGGCACGCACACTTGAGTCGTGTATAGGTAATTTTTGATATTTGTGGGCAGAGATACCAGTATCTTGCTATAAGATGTATTCTGGCTGTACAGGGCTCTCTTCGTTAAAACCTGGGTCATTTATGCAGTTCATTTAAACAATTTCAGGCATCTTTTTGATTTATGAAATCACATTACCGCCGAAAAGTGGGGGAACCAATCCCCCCTTAAAAATATGTGGGGGGACGTGTTCACCCGTCCCCATGGTCTTCGCCCATGTAGACCTCAACTAAAAGGAATAAAAAAAAATCGTCCTATGAAATCTCAGAATATCAATAATTAATAGGCCTAATATAAAATTCCATTTATATCATTAAAAGTAGAAAGTATATTTGGATTTGGTTTTCATTTATACTTTCAAACTGTTGGGCGATTGTATTGATTGTGTTGTCATTGCATCATTATGTCTTGTCACTCCTCCGTGTAAGTTGTCACGACATAATTGTAAGTATATTAGATATACACAATCAGATATTATTGCACTATTAGAAACTGGGGCTTAATTTACAATCGTCAGGCTAAAATTTAAGTGTTATTACAACCTCAAATTTTAATAACTCATCTTTGGTTGTCGTGTTTACCCATCAATTACAATTATAACAAACGATTTAAATTTTTGTCACTTCCTTCGATAGCCCAGACGCCACACTCTGCAAATTATAAATTTGCGTTCATAATTTGTTAGTTGATGGTGTAGCTCACATAAATGCATAGGCCTACCGATTTTCATTGATGTTCAGAATGCAATGAGGCAGACGTAAAACACTAGATGATGTCAAACGACTCGGTGCAACAACTTATATGCTACACTGTGGAATCTTTCATTGCGTCTGCTTTTCTTGTCAATGTTCTCGTTTTGCCTGCAAACTGCCTTGTCATTATGAGCGTGGCAAAAACTCCCGCCCTCAGAATACCAACTTACATCATAGTGGCGAGTCTATCAATAGCAGAGATATTGAATGCACTGTATTCATCATTGTATGCTTTTGCTGCTATTACAGACGATGTACTACATAGTTGTATGAGTATTCAATGTTTTGTAGCCGGATCACTATATACTGGCTCAACATGGTTATCATACTTCCACCAACTTTCCTTGGCAGCAGAACGCTACACAGCAGTGGTTCATCCATACTTTCACTGCCAACGGGTGGACAATCAATTTGTTATAAAGTGTTTAGTCGTTGATTGGATTATATCCATTTTGTTCGCAGCCAGTTATACCACAATTGGACTAAATGCAATAGTAGATGAATTTTCCAGCGTATTTTTTCTCATCTCGTATCTGTTTATGTTCATAATCCTCTTTGGAATACATACTCGTATCTTAATCGTGGCTCGGCGACACAAGCGCCAGATAAATTCAGTCAGACCTGCTATGGCGCCAATTCCTTCTGAAGGCACTAGAAACAGTAAATCAATCCTTACGACAAGCCTCGTATTCATTGGGTATATAATTTGCACACTCCCCGGGATGGTTTATACGTTATTGTTTTCAGCCAATGCGATACTTAGCTGCGCTGATCTGTACATTATAGTGTACTCACATACAATTAACTCAATAATCAATCCTGTCATCTATGGACTGTCTCACAAGAGTTTTCGACAAGCATATGCAAAGATATTTTCTTGTTTTCACACGACACAATAAAACAACTTATACAGTACGATTTGATAGTTTGGTACTTAATCGATTAGAGATGATATATATCATTTTCATATACGCAAACATGTTTCTGTCATCTATGGACTGTCATATAACGGACTGTCCCACAAAAGTTTTCGCCAAGCATATGCAAAATGTTTTCGTCTTTTCACCCAACACACTAAAGTAACTTATAATCGAGACTATGATACTTAATCGATTAGAGGTGATAAAACTCATTTTCACATACGAAAAAAAAAATGTTCTGTCATCTAATGGACCGTCCCACAAGAGGTGATAAAACTCATTTTCATATACAAAAACATTGTTCTGTCATCTACGGACTGTCTCACATCGCCAAGCATAGGCCCTATGCGAAGATCTTAAAAATACCACAATAATTTTCAAGCTCAATACCAAATAGGCAAAGCCTGATAAATTTTATTATCAAAAATCTGTACAAACTAACATGTTTCAGTGAAACGATCATGCAGTATTCACAAAGGGAGTGAACAACTGTGAAGCATTGTATTTTAAATATGGGAATTGAGCCATGGTAGGTCTTTGAAACAAAACAACATGACATTGCATTTTAAAGAATCGATTGAATCGTAACTGTAAAGAATAAGGAATGGAATGAATAAAGATGAATAACGTAATGATGAACATCAGAATGATAAAGTTAAATTAAGATGTAAAAGTTGCTTGTTGAGAGACTGCGGACGTGTTCCTTTTGATATGCAACGCCTCCTTGAATTTTCTTTGGCTCTCTGTTGAAGCTGAACACAGTGTACGAAAGCAGTTCTCGTTGCATGAGGCTTGGCACTGAAATGAACTTTTAGTGTTTAAAGTCAGGCTCCGGAGGAAAAAAATTGTTTGATATGTTGTAGAACTGATTTTTCTAAGACAGAAAAAAGTGGTTCCCCTGTTTTTCGTCAAACAACTTTTTTCTGTCTTAGAAAAATCAGTTCTACAACATACCAATTTTTTTTTTCTCCGGAGTCTGACTTTAAAGATGTGCGAGTTCCTGTCCGTGGTTATTTGTTCGTTGTGTGTGGTCAAGCACGTTGTTAAGCGCTGCCCTTTTCGCCTATATAACAGGAATTACTGCCTGCTCACGTGAATTTGTAGGCCTATACAACGTTCGAACGTAGACCATTCGGAATAGGATCTTTCACAGAAAACATATTTTTAATTTTAAATGAAGAAAAAAAATTGATATTTAAATCATTACAAAACTGTTTAGTTAATGAATTAATCTTACGTGAAATAACTTTAGAAAATGGACCAGTGTAGTGCAACTTAAAGTAACGGATATTCAGGGTGTCGTCCGATATTATTTCGTTAGTTTGTTTGATGTTGGAGTGAATGAAGACAACATATCTAGAAATGCAAAGATATTTGCACCCGGCACTTACTATAATTAACTTACTATAGTCGATAGCATAGTACTTAATCAGTTAGAGATGATAAAACTCATTTTCTTGTACACAAAAAATGTTCTTATAAAATCCAGTCTAGTAAGTCCTTTTTTCTCTTTTTTTTGGTGGGGATTTCAACCACCTTTATTTCTTTCTCTTTTTGTTATTTTTGATTTTATTTTTGTCATCAAAGGTCTAAAAAAAAAAGAAATATATATTATATATACATATATATATAAAGATACATATATATATATATATATATATATATATATATAACT
>NW_022732216.1:1125325-1128872 GCF_011630105.1 Anneissia japonica
ATGTGTATAAGAGACAGACACAAAGTAGAGTCGTATACGTTGACATAATAGACATTAAACAATTTGTTATTTCGAATATCTCGAGCACGCCTGTGCTCTTCCTCAGCGATAACACGTACGATTAAAAACTAGCAATCGGGGATAAACAATAATATATATATATATATATATGTAATATTATGTATATATATATATGTATATGTATATATATATGTATATATACATATATTATATACATATATACATAAGTCGTAAATACAATTATATCAGTATTGTGCTAATATAAATGGTAGATTGGTATTTATTTAATTAACAATTTTTTTAATAGTTTAGTTCTAACTTACAATTCAGAATCGAGCAGAGCTTTAATTTATTTTAGTTTACCCACTGCTTTGAGAACGGCAGCTTTGTGTAGGCAAAAAACAAGCAAATAGATATGGTTAACATAAATGTTTTCAGTACCTATAACAATGTCATTAAAAGTTGCAGTATATCAAAACTCTTGTTTAATAATTCTGCTTATTTCCTTTCAGACATTTGCATTTACGCAACCCCAAAAGAGATTAAAAAAATCATCTTCTATAGTATTCGGATTACAGAATAAACAGCAGTCTTTGTGGGAAAATTTCCATTTAAAAGACGTGAACGTGTTGTAATTGTACAATTAATTGCAAATTAAAATTTGCAAGTTTTTTCTCTACTATATTTTTTACCTTTCTTATCCAGACCGTTTTCCATGGAATATCTAGAATTATTTAGAATTATTCCCATTTTGATCGAATTTTACAAGATTTCTGCGAAACATTTTTACAAAACAGTTATAAATATCTTTTAAAAATCTATTACCCTTGAAGCTTTGTCTTACACTATCAAATTTTATCAAAAAAAGCGTCACATAAAATGTGATGGTACATAGAGTTGAACACGTTCAACTTTTTTTTGATAGGCTACAATTTGATGATATGTGATATGACGTCATGCTACCCATATATGGGCACATCACATTTTTTGTCACATAAAATTTAATAGTGTAGACAAAGCTTAACAATATCACTTATTTTTATAAAACCTGATTTAACCCAAGATTTATAGACTAAATGTGTTTTTTTAAAAATTAAATACAACATGTTTATTCACTTTTTCACACATATATTCATAAATGTCAATATTTTCTGAGAGTTATTTAACTTGCACAGTGAACCTAAAATAATTCGGTAAAAGGTTGGCATTTTTGTAATAATTGTATTACATAAATCATCTATGTTGGTTACTTTTATAATAATAGTATTTAAAAAATCGGAGGGGCTCCTGCTCCTCTAACCAATCGATGGTCATCTTAGTTGACATGGTCAGTAAATTTACATGTGTCAAAGGCCCCGACTGTACTCTTGAACCAGGCCCCTCACAACCTAGTTACGCTACTGTACGTCAGCCTGAATGATCAGCTGCTCTGTTTCACGATTCAACCGTTCATGGGCCTTCCTATGCTTCTTCCATTCTAGTACAGACTACCTGTCGTTGTGCTTTCGTACAGGATAAGGGCGGAGGCTGTAAGGTGGACCAATTAACCATTGTAACCACTACTCGTCTCGATATATGTACTGGGTTCTTTACAGTGCACATAAGTTAATTGTTTACACTGGGGCCTACGGCTTATAGTCCTTATCCGGAAGACTTACTCCACACCAGAGCATAGGCAAGCGTGTATTTGAATCGATGCAGGAAATTAAAACAGGTGATTGATTTGATACATTGAAGTGATACATTTACCGTCAGCCTGCAAATACGATACTAAATAGGCCTATTGTTCAATTAAATTTTATTACAATTCCACTATGTAAGCTAAGAAACTTCGCTCATGCTGCGAAACTAGGACTTTAAAAAAGGATATTTGTTATTTATTTTACAATTTCTTTATTGATTAATTTATAGGACAACATTCGTTGAGAGCTATGCTACACGATGCATTATCATGCCCTTTTTTCGAACACTTCGAACACTGTATTTACCATTCTTTGATGATTTATGTAATTTAACAGTGTTATCGGCTACCTTGAGTTATATTATATGCAATTATTTGTTTCCAGCCGTAGCTATTGTGTAATAAAGTGTATCTGGCGGTAATTTGAATTTGTTCAACCATGAGGCTTCTGTGGTCTAATGGTTATGACGCTCGCCTTGACAGTGAGAGGTCGCAGGTTCGTAATTTCTTTATTGATTAATTTATAGGACAACATTTGTAGAGCTATGCTGCACGATGCATTATCATGTCCTTTTTTCGAACTACCTCTTTCTTTGATGATTTATATATAATTTAACAGTGTTAACGGCTACCATGAGTTATATTATATATATATATATATATATATATATATATATATATAGGCCTATACATACATACATATATGTATATATTTAATGTAAGTCATTATAAATAAATATTAATTTAAAGTAGCCCTAGATATATTACTAAAATGGAAATGTTATATTATATTTATGTTTCTACGATAATTTTTGTTTTTAATTTTTTTTTTCTCAATAAATTAACATGTATAGTTTTACATTATGTAGGCCTTAGTTGTAATATATTTTTAATATGTACCGATAATGTATTATTTGTGTCAATACCCTGTGAACAACCGTGATTGTTAGATCTGGTATGATAGAATAAATAGTGAGGCAGGAATGTTTTCTGTTATTTATTGAGTACGAGCTACCTTTAGCCAAAGGCAAACACACCACGACAAAATGCTTAGGCCTAAGTCTAAAACCTACAAGACAAATGGGACAAATTATCGTTTTTCTCTACTCATCACACATACTCCTCTACACTACAACTCATCATTAATGGTTTACAACCTATATTAGATGACGACCCTACACACTAAGAAACTTACCTATGATTGTGTACAGACACAGTAACATAATGTCAAACAACAACTTACCTAACGAAGTAGCCCACATTGCTATTACTACATGCACTACTCTATGAACAGTAACACCAATAATGTAGTTCCTTGTTTCTATACCAGGGCCTAATGACAATAATTGCCAAAAAAATATTAAACAAAAAAGAAATGTGTCGTTATCTAACTTCTATTATGCCATTACGTGCACTAAATGTCCTGTTATTATTAGTATAGGAGGAACTTTAGCTCAATTATTATCTCACCAAATAAATTGTCACATACTTTGCATTCGACGTAATAAAGACAGGACATATTGCTACTGATTTTAATTAAACATTAAAAGTTAAAGTACTAGTACTTCTCCTAAATTATCATTAAAAAAAAAAGAACTGATAGATTGATCTTTGAACAAGTAGTTATTAATTAATTAATATGATAGCATCAAGTTGTCTCAGTAGATCTAGTCATTCCTATCTTTATAAACACCCAGTTGATTTTTGTTTTATTGCTCTACATTGAACAATTGTTAACTCAGACTTTACTGTAAATCATTTTTTTTTCTGTAGTTGGCTATTTACTTACAATAACTAATATTTATATAGGCATACATACATGCACACCCACACACACACACACAC
>NW_022732216.1:1128981-1137288 GCF_011630105.1 Anneissia japonica
ATATATATATATAGGCTTGGTTTCTTACTTTCTACTTTCCTATTTTCTTGATTCGATACAGTTACGTAGTGTTTGTAGTTTGAACACTGTAGCAGTGTAGCAGGTTTTAAGTAATGGCTGTAAAATCTAAACATTCCTCACTTATTATCTAAAAACGAACACGATGGTCAAGTTAGTAGCAATTGGACTGTTCGTCATATTTAATTCGTCTGGAATTTGAAGAGTATAATTTCAACATACAGTATCAGGCCCGTATCCAGGGGGTTTTTATGGTTCGGGAGAACCCCCTTTTGTAGCAAACCCCACTCTTTTCTGGCGAAACCCCCTCTTTAAATTTCCCAAATAATTCCTCCAACCCAACTAATGCACTGCAGACCCACCCAGACATATCTGCTTTTATAGCATTATTTAGACTCATAAAGCACAAAAACCCTCTTGCTTTGGGGGGTTTCGCCGACCCCAGCGGGACTTCGACTGTGGACCTCAGGCTCAGAAACCCCCCCCCCCACCTTGGAAGAACCTGGCTACGGGCCTGAGTATACATACTTTGTGACATTTAAAACTCAACCCAATGAATGAAAGGGTACGAATGAAGGGGCAACAAGTGGTAGTTTCCGGTATTCATTGGAAATTGACAGGTTTGGTTGCCTGGTGGTCCAAAATCTACGGTAACAATAGTACCACTCTGTGTTTGGTTGATTTGCGTGATTTTTCCTGACTTTTGTCCTCTTTCATCGTACGAGTCATATGAACCTGGAGGCCAATGTAAGCCTCTTTTCACTTCATCTCCAACTTTCATAAAATTTTTAGTATAACATTCCAGTCGACTCTAAAAACAAAAAAAAATGTTTAACTTTATTTTTTAAAACTATGCTTATTTTTAAAAACATTTATATAAAAAATGCTAATTCTTATATAGGCCTAATTACAGAACAAAAAATTTGTATATCAACTCTGCCTCATTCTTTAGAAATTGTAGTAATTAAACGGTAATAAAGGATGTTATTATAAAAAAGTGTAAAAACCCATTAACTTAATTATTTTGTTAATAGAATGGTAGGGCTAACGTTACAAGAATTCAGCCTCTACCATTATATGTTTTAGTACTTAGATTAATAGGCTCCATAGACCTATGCCTAATAAATTTTCGCTGAAGACAAGTTGACTATACTACAAGAGCAGATCACCGTTTTCATACATAAAACATTTTACCATAATGTTGGCTTTAGTATCAAATACGCCTTCTAATGATTGGATTTAATGAATAAATTTTCAAAAACAACTGTAATGTTTGTTCTAGATTGTGTAAATTACCTACAAACAATTATTTACCTGGTAATTGGAAGATACATTCGTTGGCTGTAACCAGTAATCTCCAGGATTCATTTTGCACTCCATATTACTACCTGACTGAAAGCAAACCGTAACTCCTATATCATTCGGCCCGTTTCTTCGAATTGACTGGATTCTGTTTTGATTGTAACGTCCATTATTGTCGTAACCGTCAAATCCTGTCGGCCAATGTGGACCTCTTTTAACACTGTTAGTAACCGCCATCTCCTTTTCAGTGTAATATTCCAATAAGCTGTACTCATCCCGTTCCTAAAAATAACAGCAGTTATTATACTATAAGGTGACTCTGATAAAAAAAAATAGTAATAGTAACAATATAGTGAGCCTAATTAATATTATTTATAATAATAACAATAATATTAATAATAATAAGAAGAAGAATTGCTGTTTATTTTATCTTGTTTATTTCTTTCTACATTGTTCACCATACAGCTGGTACGTCTTTGCGTCACTATAGTAGGTGTGACGTGTTTTTAGGTTAATTGAGCTCCCTTTCCTTACACTGCTTACAAATTAATAATTAATGAGAAATATATCACAATTAATCAGTTTGAATGTACAAAATTGTATACTAACTATGATCTTGCACTCTTTCACTACTCCAAACTTGAATTCATCTTGTCTGACGAAACGTAGTTCACCAGTTCCTTCTAGATCTTTCATATCCTCTTGCAATTCTTTCATTCTTCTCAGCAGATCTTTAGCCGATGACATTATCTCAGCATTTAGGCCATGCTTACACAGGTTTCTAGCAAACTGGTTGATCTTGGTAGAACTCTTGACCCGGATTTCAGCAGATTCTCTGTGATGTTCAACTGACTTCTGAATAGCTTCAGCTTTCTTATCGACCTTCTCAATCAAAGACTTAGAGTGAGCTTCGATTTCATCAATAAGACTCTTAGCAGTATCCCGTATATCATTTTTGGTTTTTTCAAGACTTTTGATAAGGCATTTCTCCGTTTCATTTGCAATATCAATATGCTTTTCAAAAGATGGTATGATTTCTTCTAGCTTGTTAAGTTGCTCGGTTATCTGCTCCTTGAATTTTTCTTTTGTCGGACCATCTTGTAGGTTTATGAGGCTGTGACCATTTTGACGTACGTGGTCTACAACAGTACATCCGAGGCATACGGGTACTTGACATGTTTGACAGAAGTACTCCAAATGGTTATTTGAGTGTTTCTGGCATGGTATCTTGACGTTTCCTTCTCTTGATTTTCTCACCAGGGTTTCTGTTTTAAGCTCTGACATCAAGATGACTTGATGATTTCTTGTCAAGCGGGTCAGGGTGTGTGTCTTTGCACATTTATCGCAGAGGTTATCAGAACAATCGATGCAACGTGATGCATTTCCTTCGTTTAATGCTTCTGAACAAAATGAGCAGAGGACGTCCACGGTATTGAGATTAGCAACTAGAAATAACTCACACAAATTACTGAGAAAAAGATTATCTTCTAGTTCATCAATGGTGTCTACCGTCAGCTCAACTTCCTCTCGGCAGAGGGGGCACTTTAACTTGTGTGGCGTTCCTTCCTTTATTAGAGGCTGTAGGCAATCTTGACAGAAGTTATGCATGCATGTTATTTGTTTTGGATGTTTAAAAATGTCCTTACAGATGGAGCATGTTAGAAATTCTTTATTTGCATCTTCAAACAACGTGATCTCTGATGCCATCTGAAACGCAAAAAAAAAAATAATAGGCTCATTCAAATGGTATTGGTATTGCATGAGTGCTTTAACACGATATATTAAAAAAAGAATACAAATTAAGTTGATTTTTATCGTAATCATTATCTCTCATTAAACACAAAGGTGTACATGGTTGTCATAATAAGTAGTACGTTATCTTGGCCAATTAAGTATGTATTGAATATACGTTTGAATTTTTTAAACGTAAGGTTACTGTAATGTTTATCAGACAGTATAATTCTGTATTGCTGTCTTGGTTTGATAAACCGTGACTGTACAATTAAGTCAAATGAGCAAAATACATAAACAAAATTGATGGATAAACTCTATGTTTGCAGTAGTGGAAGTTAATAAATGGTCTTTCTGTGGCATCATGATAGGCCTATATATGGTGTTTATATAGTATATGGTATTGAATACTTCGAAATAGAAAGATCATCATTTAGCACTGCTCATATGGCTACTGAACAAAGAAGACGCTTTAAATAGGGAAAATGTAGAGACAGTGGATGACAAGTGAGAAGTAAACAGGGTGGAAGTGGACCTTTTCGGTGTGGCAATCAAACAAACAATTGACCAATCAGAAGATTGTTAGGAATACGCTGGTGTCCAACAAGCACACGTGTTGTCCAACAAACGCCCGTGTTAGCGTAACACTCGTCTTGTTGAACTATGGCAACAATATCCAAGTAAAAATAAAAATTAACAAAGTACACCTTTCTGAATAATATAAAATGTTGATTGAAATTTCGGCAATGCCAATCGATTAGATTAGTTTTTAAGAAGGTAGTATTTAAGAAAGAAAAATGATTTTTGTTTTATCCGTACAACTTCGCACTCACAATTGGCATTATGGAAGGTTTAATCTCAATTTCACACGATTCTCGGAGTTATCTTGGTTGGTTTCGTCAATTCTCTGCAGGGGTGGATCCAGAACTTTTCGTAAGGGGTGGGGGGGGGGAGTACAAAGCATTTTTCAGATTAGTTTGATAATACATCCGATACTATTATTAATGTTGTTGCGTTGTTCTTTGATATAAATGATGATTGGTAGATTGAAACTGCTCGAATAAAAAATACAATGATTTAAATAAAGGTCTTATCGGACATAATAATGTCTGATCGTTTTGACAAAGTGTCTCTAATCATGCAATTAAACTCTAATGGAATTGAACCTGCGACTCGCTATCAATGTGAGGGAGGAAATAAATTGACTCTTATGTCTCCATTTAATACTGAAACACCATGGAACAGCGTAGTAGGTTGTTAAAGTTCAATCTAGACCTGTCGACAAAACATTCATTTAGTTTATTTAAGATATATTTTAATACAGCTTGTTAAAGTCTTCATATAATGTTACTCATGTAATTTATATATTCTTTTGAGTATTGTTACTTCAATGTTTTTTTTGTAATCGAATTCTGTTAATCCCATTTCTTATAATGCTGTCTTAATTATAACTATTTATTCAATTGATTTCTAAATTCAATTTTTAAATGTTTTTTGATGTCGCTTTTCAACTATATTCGCAGCATCAATTAGTTTAAATAATCTTGTTGAATTTTATTCAATTTATTTCAATATACATAATATGTTTATATAGGCCCTATATAAAATTGTAACCATTTGTTATAATTCAGTTTTTGATGTATTTTGAAAATAAACCTAATAAATGAATTGATTGAATAAGGGACAAATTATTTGTAAATAATATCCAACCATGTTCCGACAGCCATGAAAAATTCAAATATAGCACAAAGATTTGTCCAGACTATCAAATTTTGTGTGACAAACACATGTGACATACCTAAATATGGTCATGATGACATCATATCATGACCATATTTAGGCACATCATGACTAAAAATGGGCATATATTAGTCTTTTGGCAAGGAAAATTTGATAGTTTGGACAGCAGAGCTTAGACGCGCCAGTGATTCTCTAGTTAGATTTCATCAATTCTGAATTACAATGGCGTATCTATTAGTTGTAATTTGTTTTATACAAGTTATTTGCACATTCATATTCATGCCAATAATGTGCATTTCTGTTTTTTGCGACTTGAAGAAGAAATGGCATGTGTACGTGAAAAATATGTATGTCATAGATGTGTCAAGACATTATATTCTTCAAACATCTGGAACTTCTTCCAAAAAGAACCAAAAAAAAACCAAACTACAACGACCTCCTTGCATTCCTTCTTATATTATTATTGGGCGTTAAAGAGTATATCCAAATGGTTAAACACTTAAAGCATAATATGGTTGTCAAAACTCTTTACTCTGGTCTATATACACTTCTTAATAACTCTATTATCATACTCTGAATAATATACCGTAGCCCATTAAATGGTACACAGAAAGTTTCCGACAGTGGCGGGACCATAACAATTGGGTCTTGACTCACGAGGAAACAGAAAGTCTAAAATAGGCTACACATTATTGAAATTTTAAATTATTATACGCAGCCTCGTATATATACAGTATGTGTATATACACTGATGATTGGTTTAATTAATTTCAGATGACTTTATTCCTCGTAGACTTAAGTATTTACTTACTTTTTCTGCAGTCAATTTGAGGGTGGTATCGAACAAATTCCAATTTTCTAGCTTATATCTAATGATGTTATATTGAATATGTAAATATATTGATCAAAGTTTGAATTGTGAATAGATACAGAATAGCGATCTCTATGAATAATAGAAAGGTTTACAGTAGTAACAATGGAGTAATATATCTGTTAATAATAATGTGTTAATAACGATTTTAATAATAAACAGTCAAAATAATTGGACACTATACTGTTATTTTCTTCACTGTCACATCTGTGAGTAAAAAAAAATATATACATACAATATTTCAAAGTATATGTTTTTTGGAATACGATGGACAGAGTGTCATTAAATATAATAGTTGTTTTCTTGTAGTTTATTATTTTTATTGAACCATTGAAGCCCATTCTTTTTGGATATGCTAACCAGGGTTCCACAAAACGACAAGTAAACGTTACAAATATTGTAATATGTTTTATTGACTATGCATATTCAAATAATGTTTTGCTTGTGTCGGAATATTCTGTTATTGGCCATTGTTATTGTTAGCTCTGATATAATCTAAAAACAGAAATAATTAGACAGCACTCTGAAACTAAATTTAAGATGACGTTTATTCAGCACTAGCTAGCTACTTTTAGAAGAGCCACAGATATACCACGAGAAACGATTTAAATTAAAATTACGGAACATCATTTATTTCCAACCTATACGATATGGCTACCCTATGATTGATAAAATAACAAAGAAACCTATCTATGCTTGCATACACAGAAAGTCCTAACGTCAAAACAAAACTTTATACTAAAGAAGCGTCTCACATCACCACAATTATTTTCCTCATCTAACGTCTATTATGCCATTACGTGCACTTAATGTCCTGGTTTTGTTTAAGTTATTTTCATAGCAAATAAATGGTCACGAGTTTGACGTTCGGCATTATAAAGACAGGACTTTTCATTTTAATTTACCAGGACATATAATATCAAATTAGCTGTAATTCTCTGTAAAAATCTTAAAACCATGAACTAATAGATTGAACACTGAACAAACATTTATTAATTTAATTGACAGCATCAAGTCTCTCAATAGATCTATTCAATATTAGTCACCATATAATTCATTTGGTATATTTTCCATTGCTGTATATTACGCCACTGTTACTCAGACCCTAAAGTTTCACATAATTTATCCATTCAGGTACTACTTGTTTTCTGTTTTTCTCCACATGTAACCAGTTTTATATTTACTTATCATAAATAAAATATATATGTATGTGTGTCTGCGTGTGTACTGGCTTACTCACTTACTATTACGTTCTTGCTTTTTCGATTACGTCGAGACAGCTACGCAATGTTGCAGTTAAAACACTTAAATAACATAAAGGTAATAAATAGTTATAAAAGATGCATTGTTTTGAAATGTGGGTATATTGTTGATATGATGCTCTTCATAAAACCATCACTAAACTTTGCTACTAAAAGTATAGTACGGTAGTGAAGACATGCGCTTAGTCGTATAACATGCTTTTGATGTATATATCTATATTAATATTTTTCATCTTTAATAGTTATCACTTTTTAGTATTTGTTTAATTTTTATATTTTGTAATTGAGCATAATAAAATAAAAATAGATATATTATTTTGAACTTAAGTCGGATAAAATCGAGAAAGAACAGAAAGATAATAAGTCAATGCTTGAGCACTGCTCCTAGTACTAACGAAAAATTAATTCAACTTTATATTAAACGCAGCATTTTCTCCTTAGAGTGAACATCAGTATAAACCTACTGCATGTGTTCCTTGTATACACCAATCTTGTTAGTTTTGACCCTTGGCAATAGGGATTTCTTTTTCTTTGTTTTTCTTTGTTACTAAAAGCCCCTAAGGGGACAATTTTACGTTTTTGGTTACCTCTAATAGGGGACACATTCGGAAATTCGGGACTAAAATGTGTCCACTAGGGGTTCTAGTCTATAAAGCCTAACAGACTGTATTCACTTCCTAATAACACTAATGTCATCCATGCATAACTCAATTGATTGTACCTCGTTATTTAGTATAGTAACACACGGTAGCGTAGCAACACGAAAAGTTAAAACATTAACAATGGAGCAAACAGTAACGTTTAATGTAGGATTGATGATTTACCCTACCTGACGTTTTATCGTACTGAATACTCAGTACGTTCCAAAATAATCGCAAAAAATCATCGCAAGTATTTGGGAACGTAATAAGTATTCAGTAAGATAACACGTAATGTAGGGTAAACATTAATCCTAAAACAACTATAGTTGCCTCAGAACAATCCTGGTAAAACGATACATGAGCAATGGTTTAAGGTGTCTACCATGTAAGAATAGGCATATTTTAAAACTTACTTTAGTTGTTTAATAAATGAGCAATAATTTAAGGTTACTCTTGATTTGTAATATTTAGCACTGGCTGCGTTACTTTGACGAAAACGGCATTTACTTAGGCCTACTTTTGTATGCAGTGAATTTGAGGATGTTATCAAACAAATTATCAATATCCAAAAAGTTACATGGGAAATTTTCTAGCGTTTTCATGTTATTATAATGAACATGTATTTATTGATCAAAGGTTGAATAGTGAATAGGTACAGGAGAGCGACCTCTACGATTAATAGAAAGGTTCACAATAATAATAATACTGTAAAAATGTATTGATAAGAATGTGAATGATAAAA
>NW_022732216.1:1139270-1145378 GCF_011630105.1 Anneissia japonica
CACAGACCATGTAACCTAACGTGAAAACACAACAACTTACACCTAACGAAGTACCTCACATCACCACTACTACAACACTCCTTCATGTAACAACAAATACTGTATATAGTTCCATGTTTCTATACCAGGACCTAACAACAATTGACAACATTTAAAAAAATGAAAAGTTTTTCTCATCTAACATCTATTATGTTATTACCTACACCTAACCAGAAATGTTTTTTTCTTTTTTTGTAAAAGAAACTATTTTTACAGCAAATAAATGGCCACAAGTTTGACATTCGACATTATAAATACAGTACAACTGTTATTCATTTTAATTTACCAGGACATCAAATGTTAAATTAGTTATATTCTCTGTAATAATCTTAAAACCAAAACTAATAGATAGATCACTGAACAAATATTTATTAACAAATTTGATTGACAGCATCAAGTCTCTAGTCAATCTTAGTCATCATATATATAATTCAGTTGGTGTGTTTTCATTGCTTTAAATTACACGATTGTTACTCAGACCTTAATATTTCACTTAATTTATCCATTCAGATATTACTATACATATTTTGTGTTTATTCAACTTGTAGGTAGTTATTTATTTACTTACTATAATTCAAATACTGTATATGTATGTATGTATGTATGTATGTGTGTATGTGTGTATGTATGTATGTATGTGTATGTATGTGCGTGTGCTCGTGTGTATGTGCGTATGTGTGTATGTATGTATGTATGTATGTATGTGTGTATGTGTGTATGTATGTATGTATGTATGCAGGTGTGTGTGCATATTTATGTGTGTATACTAGCTTACTCACTCTATTCTACTTTCGTAATGTTGCAGTTAAAATACTGTAGCGGCAATGTAGCAGTTTTATGGAAACTCTGTTTTAAGTATTCTGTTAAACTAAACATCCCTTACTCAATCTCTAAACGAAAATGATGGTTAAGTTAGAGGTACTGGAATTAGATTGTATGTCGTATTTAATACGTCAGGAATTTGAAGAGAAACATTTTGAAGAACACTCATTATGACTGTCTGTCTATTTAGTGTTCAGTATCGACAGATTCACTAAAACATATTTTTAAAAGTTTGCTCTGTTCAACGTATACATAGGCCTATGCTGTAATTAAACTATGTTATACTTAAAACTCAACCCAATCAATAAGAGGAAATGAATTTTGAAGGGGCAAACAAGTAATAGTTTCCATTTTACATTGGGCATTCTAAGGTTTGGTTGTCTGGTGATCCAAAATCTACAGTAACTGTAGTGCCAGTCTGTGTTTGGTTGACTTGAGTGATTTTTCCTGACTTCTGTCCTCATTCATCGTACGAGTCATATGAACCTGGAGGCCAATGTAAGCCTCTTTTCTCTTCATCTCCAACTTTCATAAATTTTTTAGCATAACATTCCAGTCGACGCTGAAAAACAAAAAGGTTAAACTATATTCTTTTAAACCATGCTTATCATTAAAATAATTATGCAAAAAATAGGTATATTAACCGAGGACTGATTGCAACTGCAGGATTTTTTTGACTACTGGAATAGCAGGGCACAGCGTAAATACAGAACAAAATTTGCCATACTGTTGTCATTATTATCAAATATGAGTTCTAATGGTTAGATTGAATGAATGAATATGAACATTTTCAAAGGTACTGTAATGTTTGTCTTGGTGTTCTAGATTATTTTAAAAGTTCTCACACGTTAACGCATCCACAACCTAATCACCTAGCTACACACACGTATACACACACCCGCCCCACACGCCCACATACAAGAACACATTATTTAAGCTACCAGTGGGCCTATCGTTGTTGCCAGATATCTGTTATTGTCTAATATGGCAGTAGGAGTGAATACCTGTCTTTAACAGCCTAATAAACAAATATACTGCTTTAACTGATTTCCCTTTTGACGAAAATTATTTACCTGTTAATTGGATGCATTGGTTGGCTGTAACCAGTAATCACTGGGATACATTTTGCACTCCATATTATTTCCTGACTGGAAATAAACTGTAACTGCAATATCATTCGGCCCGTTTCGTCAAATTGACTGGATTGTGTTTTGACCATAATATCCATTATTGTCGTACACGTCAAATCCTGTTGGCCAATTTGGACCCTTTTTAACATAGTTGCCAACCGCCATCTCCTTCTCAGTGTAATATTCAAATAAGCTGTACACGTCACGTTCCTGAAATTGACAGCAGTTATCATAATAAGTTATTCTAGTAAAGAAATAATAATATATAGTAATAATGGTAGAGTAATTAATATTATTTATGATGATAAAAATAATAATAATAATAACAATAATAATAATAGTAATGATAATAACACAATACCAATAATAATAATAATAATAATAATAATAATAACAATAATAATAATAATAATAATAATAACTAGATTTACTATGTCTGTTTGTCAACAGAACATAGGACTTTTCCTAATTGCTAAATAGAGAAATGAAGTTGAAATAGCAACTAAAAAATAAATTCGTTAAAAAGTATTTAATGTAAAAAAAAAAAAAACATTGCTATAATGAGAAACGAAGTATAAATAGCAACTAAACTATAAAGTCACTAAAAAGTACGGACACCCAAAATACTTATAGTACTTTACCTACTTCATGTGCCGAAAACCAATCTTATCTTTACACGCTTTTTTTCTCATACTTGAGTCGTGTATAGGTAATTTTTTATGCTTGTGGGCAGAGATACCAGTATCTTGCTATAAGAAGATGTATTCTGGCTGTACATGGCTCTTTCGTTAAACCCTGGGTCATTTATGCAGTTCATTTTAACAATTTCAGGCATCTTTTTGACTTATGAAATCACATTACCGCCGAAAAGTGGGGAACCACCCAACCCATTAAAAATATGTGGGGGGCGTGTTCACCCGTCCCCATGGTCTGCGCCCATGTAGACCTCAACTAAAAGGAATAAAAAATAATCATCCTATGAAATCTCAGAATATCAATAATTAATAGGCCTAATATAAGTTTCCATTTATATCATTAAAGGTAGAAAGTATAGTTGAATTTGGTTTTCATTTATACTTTCAAACAGTTGTGCGATTGTATTGATTGTGTTGTCATTGCATCATTGTGTCTTGTCACTTTTCCGTGTAAGTTGTCACGACATAATTGTAAGTATATCTAATATACTTACAATTATGTCACGACATAATTGTAAGTATATTAGATACACACAATCAGATATTATTGCACTATTAGAAACTGGGGCTTAATTTCCAATCGTCAGCCTAAAAATGTAAGTGTTATTACAACCTCACATTATAATAACTCATCTTTGGTTGTCGTGTTTACCCATCAGATAACAATTACAATTATAAACGATTAAAATTTTTGTCACTTCCTTAGATAGCCCAAACGCCACAACTCTGCAAATTATAAATTTGCGTTCATAATTTGTTAGTTGATGGTGTAGCTCACATGAATGCATAGGCCTACCGATTTTCATTGATGTTCAGAATGCAATGAGACAGACGTAACGCTATAAACATTACAATAAAACACTAGATGATGTCAAACGACTCGGTGCAACAACTTATATGCTACACTGTGGAATCTTTCATTGCGTCTGCTTTTCTTGTCAATGTTCTCGTTTTGCCTGCAAACTGTCTTGTCATTATGAGCGTGGCAAAAACTCCCGCCCTCAGAATACCAACTTACATCATAGTGGCGAGTCTAGCAATAGCAGAGATATTGAATGCACTGTATTCATCATTGTATGCTTTTGCTGCTATTACAGACGATGTACTACATAGTTGTATGAGTATTCAATGTTTTGTAGCCGGATCACTATATACTGGCTCAACATGGTTATCATACGTCCACCAACTTTCCTTGGCAGCAGAACGCTACACAGCAGTGGTTCATCCATACTTTCACTGCCAACTGGTGGACAATCAATTTGTTATAAAGTGTTTAGTCGTTGATTGGATTATATCCATTTTGTTCGCAGCCAGTTATACCACAATTGGACTAAATGCAATAGTAGATGAATTTTCCAGCGTATTTTTTCTCATCTCGTATCTGTTTATGTTCATAATCCTCTTTGAAATACATACTCGCATCTTAATCGTGGCTCGGCGACACAAGCGCCAGATAAATTCAGTCAGACCTGCTATGGCGCCAATTCCTTCTGAAGGCACTGGAAACAGTAAATCAATCCTTACGACAAGCCTCGTATTCATTGGGTATATAATTTGCACACTCCCCGGGATGGTTTATACGTTATTGTTTTCAGCCAATGCGATACTTAGCTGCGCTGATCTGTACATTATAGTGTACTCACATACAATTAATTCAATAATCAATCCTGTCATCTATGGGCTGTCTCACAAGAGTTTTCGACAAGCATATGCAAATATATTTTCTTGTTTTCACACGACACAATAAAACAACTTATACAATACGATTTGATAGTTTGGTACTTAGTCGATTAGAGATGATATATATCATTTTCATATACGCAAACATGTTTCTGTCATCTATGGACTGTCATATAACGGACTGTCCCACAAAAGTTTTCGCCAAGCATATGCAAAATGTTTTCATCTTTTCACCCAACACACTAAAGTAACTTATAATCGAGACTATGATACTTAATCGATTAGAGGTGATAAAACTCATTTTCATTATACGCAAAAAAATATGTTCTGTCATCTAATGGACCGTCCCACAAGAGATGATAAAACTCATTTTCATGTACGAAAACATTGTTCTGTCATCTATGGACTGTCTCACATCGCCAAGCATAGGCCCTATGCGAAGATCTTAAGAATACCACAATAATTTTCAAGCTCAATACCAAATAGGCAAAGCCTGATAGATTTTATTGTCAAAAATCTGTATAAACTAACATGTTTCAGTGAAACGATCATCTAGCATGCAGTATTCACAAAGGGAGTGAACAACCGTGAAGCATTGTATTTTAAATATGTGAATTGAGCCATGGTAGGTCTTTGAAACAAACAACATGACATTGCATTTTAAAGAATCGATTGAACCGTAACTGTAAAGAGTAAGGAATGGAATGAATAAAGATGAATAACGTAATGATGAACATCAGAATGATAAAGTTAAATTAAGATGTAAAAGTTGCTTGTTGAGAGACTGCGGACGTGTTCCATTTGATATGCAACGCCTCCTTGAATTTTCTTTGGCTGTCTGTTGAAGCTGAACACAGTATACGAAAGCAGTTATCGTTGCATGAGGCTTGGCAGTGAAATGAACTTTTAGTGTTTAAAGTCAGGCTCCGGAGGAAACAAATTTTTTAATATGTTGTAGAACTGATTTTTCTAAGACAGAAAGAAGTAGTTCCCCAGTTTTTCGTCAAAAAACTTTTTCTGTCTTAGAAAAATCGGTTCTACAACATATCCAATTTTTTTTCCCTCCGGAGTCTAACTTTAAATATGTGCGCGTTCCTGTCCGTGGTTATTTGTTCGTTGTGTGTGGTCAAGCACGTTGTTAAGCGTCGGCCGGTTTCGCCTACCTATATAACAGGCATAACAACCTGCGCACATGAATTTTTAGGTCCAATACAACGTTCGAACGTAGACCATTCGGGATAGGATCTCTGACAAAAAACATATTTCTTATTATAAATGAAGAAAAAAAAATAATTTGATATTTAAATCATTACAAAACTGTTTAGTTAATGAATTAATCTTACGTGAAATAACCTCAGAAAAATGGACCAGTGTAGGGCAACTTAAAGTAACGGATATTCAAGGTGTCGTCCGATATTATTTCGTTAGTTTGTTTGATGTCGTAGAGAATGAAAACAAAATATCTAGAAATGCAAAGATATTTGCACCCGGCACTTACTATAATTAACTTACTGTAGTCGATGGCATAGTACTTAATCACTGTAGAGATGATAAAACTCATTTTTCTTGTACACAAAAAAAATGTTCTCATAAAATCCAGTCTAGTAAGTCCTCTTTTCTCTTCTTTGTGGGGATTTCAACCACCTTTATTTCTTGCTCTTTTTGTTACTTTTTGAATTTTTTTGTCATCAAATTTCTCAAAAAAATAAATATATATTATATATATATGTATATATAATATA
>NW_022732216.1:1145421-1172625 GCF_011630105.1 Anneissia japonica
GTTGACATAATAGACATTAAAAAATAGATATGGTTAACATTAATGTTTTCAGTACCTATAACAATGTCATTAAAAGTTGAAGTAGTATATCCGAACTCTGGTTTAATAATTCTGTTTATTTCCTTCCAGACATTTGCATTTACGCTACCCCAAACGAGATATAAGAAATCATCTTCTTTAGTATTCGGATTACAGAATAAACAGCAGTCTTTGTCGGAAATTTCCATTTAAAAAACGTGAACGTGTTGTCATTGTACAATTAATTGCAAATTAAAATTTGCAAGTTTTTTCTCTACTATGTTTTTACCTTTCTTATCCAAAACCGTTTCCCATGGAATATCTGGAATATTTAAGAATTATTCCCATTTTGATCGAATTTTACAAGATTTCTGCGAAACATTTTTACAAAACAGTTATAAATATCTTTTAAAAATCTAATACCCTTAAAGCTTCGTCTACACTATCAAATTTTATCAAAAAAAGCGTCACATAAAATGTGATGGTACATAGAGTTGAACACGTTCAACTTTTTTTTGATAGGCTACAATTTGATGATATGTGATATGACGTCATCGTACCCATATATGGGCACATCACATTTTTTTTTCACATAAAATTTGATAGTGTAGACAAAGCTTAACAATATCACTTATTTTTATAAAACCTGATTTAACCCAAGATTTATAGACTAAATGTTTTTTTTATTTTATTTAATACAACATGTTTATTCACTTGTTCACGCATATATTCATAAATGTCAATATTTTCTGAGAGGTATTTAACTTGCACAGTGAACCTAAAATAATTCGGTAAAAGGTTGGCATTTTTGTATTAATTGTATTATATAAATCATCTATGTTGGTTACTTTTTGTAAATGCTTTGAAACCCAACTGTTCTAGATTAAATTGGTATTTGTTTCCATCTATCATGTGTGTTTTCATTCAATAATCGTTTAAACCAAGTTATGTAATGACATAATCCTTTCTACGAGGCATGGCATTTTCATTCCCCCATTCTCAATCTCCTCATAATATAGGCCTACTCCTTTTTATCTTCTTACTACATTCCTAGATAAAATCAAATATGATTCTCTTTACTTTGTTTATTGTGTATTGCAGCGTTTCAATTATGCTTGCTAAGTAGATCAATTTCTATAATACTAATGTATTTAAATAAAATACAGATTTTACCGCTCATAGTCAAATGCCTCTTTATCCATTGTTAAAGCTCATTTTCGAGCTGTATTACCCTTTCATCCAAATTTTTTTAGTGCAATTTTTGTTATACCCAATGTATACTCCAAGTATTTTGAATGAGTCTCTCCATTCGGATATTTCCAGGTTGTTCCTTTTTATTTTTCCATGTTCCATGGCAAATTGCATTTGTTTTTTGTTTATTTAATTTAAGTTTTGCAATTTTCCAAAATTGATCGACAGTTTGTAGACTTCGATCAATGCTGTTAATTAACTGTACTGACGAACAATACTCTTTCGTCTGTTAACTGGGCTATTTTTACGTCATTTTCGTTACCTTTATTTATTTTAGGGAGTCCAATTTCTTTAATATTGTTATTTTTCAGAATTTTAGTAGCCATAATTTCTGCTATGATGATGAATAATAATGCGGGCAGGGGGAAACCTTGTCTTATTCCACGTTGCATAATAAATTTTTCCGACATCCAACCGTTATTTGCATAAAATGTTTGTATCCAGCTTACAAAAGAGTCACCAAAAATAATTGTTTTAACTGATATCACAAAGCTCCTACTTACACTCAGAGCTTTTTGGAAATCTAAGGAAATTAGGGCGCCAATGGCTTTAGTAGAACATGTCCATTAATCTAATATTTTCTCCTCCGAAGCGCCCTTTAATATATCTCTTTATTGTATCCCTATTGATTTAATTACTCCTTGAACTCTATTAGCAGACAGAAAGCAGCAATCTTATAATCTAGATTTAGTTATAGGCCTGTAATTATTCAAATATATCACCCTTTAAATGAAATTCTAATCTTGCGACATCATATTATGAATGGCATGGGCACAATTTATTGCTTCGCATAATAAGTTGCTGATGTACGTCATTCCCTAAAAAACGGTAGAATTAACGTAAGCCCATCACTTCCGGGTGATTTTCGTTTTTTCATACAATTTAGCGCCTTGCAACATACTTCTGAAGTGATATCTCCTTCCATATTTTTTTTGTTCTTCGTCCACCAAGCTGGTAGTGTCAATTGAATTGAGATATTCACCAATTTGATGTCGTGTAGGCTCCTCTATTTTTACAGATTTGAGAGGAATTTTACTTCCTCTGCCAGAATATCAGACGGTTTATTTAACTCAAAGTCCTTATAGGTCTTTATTTTAGTTATTTGTTTGTTTTTTACCTCTTGATTTTTCAAGTCCTAGCAAATATCTAATGTTTTTCTGACCTTGGTCTATCCATTTAACTTTCGCTCGTATTTGAGCTCCTGTTGCCTGTTTATGATAATATTTTTCAAGATCTTTCTTTTATATTTCAGTCTTTTTTCAATGTTTTCACTGTGCCTATGCATACGTTTTTCATTAAGAATGTTTATTTAATTTTCAATTTTTTTTAAATATTATTTTTTTTACTTTTCCTTTTTACATAGGCAATAGAAAATGCTTTGATTTGATTTTTAGTTAACTCCCATGTACATGGGTCTAAACTTAGGTCGTTCTTAGACTTTTCGATTACTTTTTTTTACACACTGTTAACATTCTTGATCAGATACGAGTTCGCAGTTAAACTGTCATAAGCCTGGTCCCCGTTTTTCTTTAGTCATTGATATTTTAGGTGAAACCGCTGTGGTCTGTTAGAATTGCTGGTCTAGTGTCACAAGATTCAATGATGATTATTGATTTTATTTTTTCTTGTGTCCGTAGTTGTTTGTTTCATATAATGTGTTATTTTCCCTTGTTTCTTTTCATTTCCTTCTTTTGGTTGACTTTGTTCTTTATTATCATCCTCGTCACCATCCTCTTCGGTTTCATCACCACTTGAATCGGAGCCGTTACTATTTTTGTGTCTGCATCCTTGCTTTCTTTTTAACTCGCTCCCACAATTGTTCTATTAGTGTCTCACCTGAATTATTGTAAGGCAGTTTCTCAGCCCTACACTGATTCTTTCTATGGCCTTCTAAATCACATTCATGACACATCCAAAATCTTATATAATTTAAGTGAAAAGTCAGTACCTTGGTATTCGTATTTCCTTTAGTACAAAAGAAACTTCCAAAGATAGATTCGATTGTAAAAAATCGTTAATAACGGCATTTTCCAATAATTATACTGTACTAGTATCAGGAGCTGGTATAATAGACGTCTGTAGATAATGATATACCGCCCTTATTCCATCGAATTTAAGTCACCCATCATTAAAGTCGCTTATTACGACTAGAATGTCCTGTGTGGGTGTATTATCAATAGTTTCTTGGAGAGCGTCATAGCATGGAGGTATAAAATATTTTATACCTCCATGGTCATAGACAGTTAATCACGTCATCATCGTATGAGGATATTGGTGCGTAGATTTGAATGATTGCGACATTGAATGGTTTTCCACTGAGTTGACTGCCATGATTCTGTGACTGACAGCACGATATCCAATGACTGCCCGCGGAGCCTCATTCTTCAACAGGAATATCCCTTTGCACTTTCATTTCCTCCACTGTAGAATATTTTTGTACCGTCATCAGAGCTGAAAAATCCTTCGCCTCTCCAACGAGTTTCTGGAGACACCAATAAATCAGGGTTGCCATTTGGCCTTTTTGACGGCCAGATTCCTCAAATCTGACCGTATAAAAATTCGCCTGGCCGTAACGTTTGAAAAGTCACGGCCAAACTATTTGGCCGAATGTGGCCGAATTTTGTGAAAAGTTAACATTATATATAATATAGGCCTAACATATAACGTAGACTTGTTTTGGATATGTTATTAATTTTGTAGAAAAGTTTTGATTCTAATCGTGTACCTGTACATTGAACGTTTGTATTTGTACTCGCACTAAACATTATGTCCCTCCATGGCCGAGTTGACGTAAAAGAGTTTAATATTTAAAAGGTTAGCAGTTACATTTAATAATTTAAATTGTTCGGATGAAGTATGTATTTTTATGACGTTTATCCTCGTTTAAAACTTCATGAAGACAGTTTATTGCAAGTTTGTACCATATATTGTGTTTCTTTGTAAATGTTGCAGCCTAGTTTCTATCTCTTTTGGTTGAGAATTGAATAAAATAAAATAAGTTGTATAGGCGCTGCAGTGTTCTTTGTGAAGTGCCATATAAATGCTGGATGTGATCATTCGGGTCCAATGGCACCTCCAATTTCAAGCAAGTGTTGCTGAGACTTCTTCGAAGTTACTCTGGAGTTATGTTATATATGAGAATCATGAAGAAGATAGTTCTGATAGGGACATTGATTTATGGTTTTAAGTACGGCAACAATAACATTCGGAATTTAGCATTTAGAAACTTTTAGATGAAAAGTATTTATTAAAGTTTTCATAGGTTTGTTTTTACACCGGTTTGTGTTACCTTACAAATGTAACTTTCTAATTAAAGAGAGCCACGGATTTGTCATTGAAGATTCTATAACAGGCCCTTAACATTATTGCTATAGATCGACTACAATTTACGTTATTTAATACATTTAAATCAAATTTAGATCGATCTTAATAATGTGACTTTAAATAAGCCCTATAAAAACAAAAAACAGTGAAAGATTAATATTGTTCTACGTATATAATTTTAATTTCTTCAATTTCAAACCCCTTTCAAACAAATAACAATTGATTTTCGTGTAATTTTTGTATTTAAAATGAATATTATGCACCCACTGTTGTGTGTTTTGGCCGTGAAACCTGTCGACTATCTGGCAACCCTACCAATAATGTCTACTCCGCATCTGTCTATAGCCTGTTTAAAACTGCTGAAATGAACTTTAGCGGGAAAAAAGTAAAGGAAAATTTATTTTTTGTTTTTCTGAATCAGTATAATCTATAGTGTATCAGATAAAAATTCCCAATGCCTAGGGCTTGGGCAATGTTTTTTACAGCACTTTGAAATTTTGGCCTAAAATACCGTATTTTAAACTACTTAAGATGGGGTAGGGGAAATAAATTTATGTTTTTAGTCACTTTTACATATACTGTGGATATGAAATATAACAACTTAGCTAAATAGTTACTCATCACTCTCATTAAAAATTTGATCGTATGATGACGTCATCATGACAAATTCCAAGATGGCGTCCATTATGGCGGGAAAAACTATGTTTTTAATGTAAAAATAATTTATTATCAAAGTACAAATACAATCTCAAAACAATATTATACAGACAGGAATACAATAAAACATATATATAATTAATGAACTACTACAAAGTAAACCCAATAAAAAAAACGAAATAACGAAATTTTGCTTTAACCAATTTTTGGTTTGGGGTATGGAAAACATATTTATGTTTTTAGTAACTTTTTTTGGCGTCAACACGCCAAATTCCAAGACTACGACAATCAAAATTGAAGGAAATGTTTACCTATTTAAATTTAATCTTTCTACACTACATTTTTCTTCATCATCATTATTATATATTATTATGTTGTTAATATATAAAATTATTAATATAGTATATCATTATTCTTATGCATTAGCAATTTATAGTTTATGATTCAAATTAATATTAGCGTTAGTAATGTTATTCTTACTATACTGATTTCATTATTATCATCATCATCTTCATCTTCCGCATTGCCATCCCCATCCACAATATAATCCCCATTATAATGAGGATGTTGATGATGAGGAGGAGAAGAAAGATGATGAGGTAGATGAGGATGAGGAAGAAGATGATGGTGATTATGATTGATGATAATGGTTGTTGATGAGGATGATTGTGATGATAGTGATGAGGATGATAGAAAAGGATTGATGATGATGATGATGATGAATAATGAGAATCATCCTTCTCATCCTCACTCTCGTCCTCATCTTCATTCTAGTCCTCCTCGTCCTCGTCCTCTTCATCATCATCATCCTCATGATGATGATGGTGACTGCTGATGAAGAGGATAATGATGATGATGGTAATGATGATGATGATGATGATGATGATGATGATGATGATGATGATGATGATGGTAATGATGATGATAATGACAGTAATCAGGATGATGAGGATGATGATAATAATGAGGATGATAGTAATGATGATTATGATTATGATGATGAAGAAAAGAATTATGATGGGGAGGATGAGGGTGGTGCGGTCGATGAGGAGAAGGAAGATGATGAGGTCAATGATGATTGATGATGGATGATGATGAGGAAGAAGATGATGCTGATAATGATGGTGAGGGTAATGATGATAATAAGGAGGAGGATTAGGATGATGAGTTTGATAAGATGAAGATGATGATGATTATGATTGATAAGAATGATGTTGATGAGGTTAATGATTATGAATGATGAGAAACATCCCTCTGCCCCTCATGCTCATCTTCATTCTTGTCGTCCTCCTCCTCATCATCATCATCATCCTCATGGTGAAGATGATAATTGATGATGATGATAAAGAGGATGATGATGAGTATAAGAATGATGACGAGAATGAGGATGATGGTGATAATGATGAATAATAAGGATGATGATGATGTGGTTGATGATGACGAGGAGGACAAGGATGATGATGATGGATGATGATAGATGATGATTGTAATGAGGATGATAATGACAATGATGATGATGATAATGAGGATGATGATGAATGATGATAATTAGTGATGATGATAAGGAGGATAAGGATGAGTTGATGATGAGGATAAGGATGATGATGGATGATGATAGATGATGATGAAGATGATGAACACAACGTATTCAAAATAAGTTTTTAGATTTTATTTTCGCAAATTTGGTTTTGTTAGTTAAGATTTCTTAATCCCATTAGCTGACCGCCGTAAACTTTTTGATTTAATTTTTCTTTTTGCAGTTCATTTTCCTCTTTCTCCTGCTCTCTTTCCAATTTGAGGGGGAGAGTCAATGTTACTAATAATGAGTTTATCAATCGTCTGCCTAAGTTATACAATTCTTTATGTAAAATTGATTTTTCTATTGACATTTTCTGTGATTTTCTTATGTGTTTTTTAAGTTTTGCATTATCTTTGAAATCCTTTTTTCATTAATTAAACATCATGGAGGGATATCCCGCACTCCAGTTGGTGTCAGAGGTATGTACACTAATCCAAGGTAGGGTTTTGTGGACATTTAATTTTGTTTTTAATAAAGGCCTATTATAAGGCCCCGTAAAAAAATTTAGTTTATCACCCTATCCCAGTATAAAAACTGATGAGGCAGGGATGTCTTTTTTTTTTTCTGCCAACCGTCCCATCAGCGTTCGCTGGTGCATTTGGTTGAGGACAAACACATAAAAAGTCACAAGAACGGACTCAAATTTACAAAGAAAACATGTTTTTATTGTCCAGTAACACATTTTGCTAAAATACAGTACAGTTTCTAAATATGAAAAGTGAGAATTCATAAATACATCTGGCAAGGTAAAGTATATAGAAAATGAAGAAATTATTGACCCTCTTTTTACATCTGCTGTCATTGCAAGTGCATATGCTTTGGTAAGTTTATTATTGCAATATGTATTTTGAAAGAATGAATTAAGGGAATATACATATATTGAACTTGAATGGATGTGTCTACCTTCTTCGTGGGACCAAATTTTGCAACAACCTGTGAAAAAAATTACAAAACAGTGTGACATTTTATATGTTTTGAAGAGCTATACTGTAGAACTGATGTAAAAACAAATGAATGTCATGACTGGATGACAAAAACAAACTCCCTAGGTAGGGCTGGGCCTAGACAGACCTGCTGGGTTAGGCTTAGGCCTACTCTAGACATACTTGCTTGATACATTTCGATATTCTTGCTTCTCAAAGGACAATTTTTACATTAAACCTCAACATTTACAAATCTTATTAGGCCTATACCAAACTGATTTTCTTAACATGTGTAGGCCTGTGCGACCGTTTCCATTGGTAGACGGGGCCTAACTAGACCGCTGCCGCACTGCCACTGACCCATTCAAATACACTAGCCTAGACCTACTAGTTAGGCCTATGACAAGGGTGATTCATGACAAGCACAGTTAGCAATACGTACCGTCGTAAAATCTTCTCTCTCCTATGTCTCCTCCTTCTCCAATCTCGCCCGATTTGAAAGCATCAAACAATTAATCATTATAACGGTGGTATCACTGGGGATATTTTTTGCGAACCAGACCTTCAAAACATGTATTCCCCTCTTTATTTGCATTACAATTAGGCAGTGTGTGACCAGCGCAAAAATGACATTCTACTAGGGGGAAGCAAAAAATTCTGCTAAATCATCCCACACTGTCTATTACACTATATTACACTTCAAAATGCTGATGAGCGGGGGAGAGGTGGGTAGGTAACAATTGACGACTGAAGAAGCAAATAAAAAATAAATAAATAAATCAAAATAAAAATTTAAAAAAATCAATTAATTTCAGCTTTTGTTTTTGTTGCTGTTGTAAATGACCAAATAAATAATGAAGTGAAATGAAATTTATTAAAAAAAATTTTTTTTTTAATTTTTAAATTTAAAAAATCAAATAAAAAAAATTATTGTAGGAGTTGATAAGTAAACCACACCGCTCCTACCGCTCCAATCTATTTTAAAAGAGACAATGGGCATTAAAAATAGATCCATGCTCTGACACATTTTGGGATCATGTACTGTAAGTAGGCCTATTTCTTACAGATTTTTTGGATGATGTGTTACATACAATTCATATGATGCTATAGGCCTAAACTATTAACTATAAACTGTCTTTATCTTATTTAAGATATTTTAGTCTATAGGATTTTGTTTGAATTATAGAAATCTAATTACATAAATTATTTTGCTCACAATTTGTCACTGTTTAAAATAGGAAACAAATGTTTTGACACATCTCTCAATCTCACTCTGAATAATACTTTCTTCACACACAAATTGAATTACAACTAATTAAACATAACTATACCCACAAAATATGATATCAATATATAATTTATTGACACAACATTTGAAGCCTATTTGTGAGGCATCAAAAATTAGGCTCTGGCAAGAACATTGGATAAGGCTCAATTCATTAAGCCTTCTGTTTATTTTTGAAAGGTCACAACAAATATCAGTTAAACCAAAGTATAGTTTTGGTTATAAAACCATAAAAAATTTTAAAATTGGTGTTATTAATCGATCTTTAAGAATTCCTGCCTTGTGAATTATTTTCTCCAAAACCATCAATTTAATAATAATAATAGATGGATTTATATAGCGCAGATAAACGAGGTCTCTATGCGCTCGGGACTAATGTTGCACTTTTCAATAACTTTCTCCTCCCCTGAGGGTCACTTCATGTCCACCGCAGCCAGTAAACTGGCGCACTTTCATCTGTCCACGACGGGCCGAGTGAACAGTACACGGGGGTAACCCCCTACTCATCTCGGGTGCACATGAGCATTTGTGTACACTGGGCCTATGGTTTATAGTCCTTATCCGAGAAGACTTGTTCCACCACCAGGACTATAGGAGCGAGCCGGCTGCGAACCTGTGCCGATATTGTTGGCTATGATCACGGTGCCCCTGCCTTAACCGCTCGGCCATTTAGCTCGGCCATTTTTGGTACAATTAGCAAAAAATGTAAAATCTTGGGATGCCCCTGAGATTTTTACCATAGGTACCATAGGCTGTCTCTTATACACATCTGGAATACATTAGTTACCGAGTTTACAAGAACGTTTGTGATTGGCTAATAGCGTCTCATCAATGCTTAACAGGTATGGTAAGTGTGCTGTGATTGGGTACTGCTTTCGTGAACGACATTAATTTTTCGAAGATAAATTCTCATTTTTGGTCACAGTTTCTTCAAATTTACGATTGCCGACAATTATATTATGTTTCAATAAAATAGTATTGACATTTTTGTGCGAATGCCAAGTAGCGCGGATCGGTGGGTCACAGAATTCGTAAACTAAGCCGATTTTGGAGCCTCAACCCCCGGTCTACCAATCATAATCAAGAAAAGTTTGAAAACCGCAGTACTTACCGTGTAAAAGTCTACTTTTAAATAGTGCTGAACTTTTGGTTATAAAAACACCTTTATGTACGTCCTATTTTGGTAAACTTTTAGTATGTTGTTTTACATGTTTTGTTGCAATTTTGTCCAGTCAAATCCGTATTTCCGGTGGACTATAGAAATTTCAGAGGAATTAAAAAAAATAAAAGTTTTTCTATATTTTTATTACTGTATGCCCACCGCTGCCTTAAAATAAGAATTACATATTTCTATTCCTAATTATATAAATTTAAAGCACTTAACCATCCCATTTACAGTGTTCCATCAAACAAATTTTATTTTATTTTCTTCTCCGTCTAGATGTTTTTAGCAATTTATATTTGCTAAATAAGAAAAACAAAAAAAAAATTTTTTTTCGCCCTTGATTTTTTAAGATATTTAAAGAGAACATTAACTTTCATTGTTGAATTAGATTTTTGAATGTTATTTTAGAGTTCTAGGCAGTCAGCCATCAAAAATCATTTCAAGAATATCATGAAAACTGAACGAGTTGCTGCTGAAAATGGAACTGGAGGTGCAGCAGTGGTAAAACCAGAGATAAAAAAGAAAAGAAAATGTGAGGTAGTAGAAACAGAGGATGACAAAGGTCAAAGTTGATTTACCAAAATTATGCGTTAATCAGCAACCTATGGTTTCCAGCGGAGAAATATCTTTGAAAATCCTGTTTCCATTAATTAAACATCATGGAGGGATATCCCGCACTCCAGTTGGTGTCAGAGGTATGTACATTGTACTAAGGTAGGGCAATTCCATATGTGGCGTACGGGACATTCAGAAACTGTTTTGCAGCCTGATTAATATTTAATATTCAAAAGAAAAATATTTTATCATAATATGTATGTTGTACAATAAGTAACACATGATTGCCATTTTAGAAAATTTTGTACAATTTATATGTCTAGGTGCTCGGAAATAGCACTCAAGTTCTTAATTTCGTTATTTATTTTGCATTCACTTTGCTGATGGCAGAGACCGCGCCTCCGAAATCCTGTCCGCAAATTTGTTAATTTTGTTTTTCAGGGGTGCAACAGTGGTGTGCAAACACATGCTTCGATGACGTCAGATCACCCAAAGTTTCATAGTGCATGACACAAGGAACAAGCTCAGTGCAAGATGATGATGACTTAATTAAACAAATTAATTTAAACATATCAAGAAACTTAATGGGGTTTTTTTTAAAGAAATAAATCTAACAAATTTAAATTTCATTCTCTACAAATATCCTCCGTAATCAGGGGTGGCGGAAGCATTGATTGGTACGGTGTGAGTCTCCAATAACCTCAGCCCCACCATGTTTGGGGCTGGGGTTAGAAAATTTTGTAAAATTTACACGTGTAGATGCTCGGAAATAGCACTTAAGTTTTTAAAACGCCAGGATACTGAAAAGAATCACCCTAGTGGAAGGTTTAACTTTTTGTTTAACATACTGTCGTGTCATTTTAATCAATTTATTATAATCTCCATGGCATGACATAACAGTTCTTTTTCACGGCATCTGGTAGACATATGCTTGTTGTTTTGTTCAGGGTTTAACTGATCGTCTTGTTTAAGAAGTTGATTTTTGTGTTTATACTGAATATTATGTTCAGAATTTAGGAAAGTTTCGGATTTTCTGAATATGGTACATGTGTTATTTTAAGTAGTATAATAACCATGTTTTAAATAACGAAATCGCCGAAGAAATATCGTTTTAGCGTTCTGTCTTAGCGTGGGAATGATAGTTTTAGCATGTCAAGTGCAGGCAATGATCAGAATGTTTACTTGAAAGCCCATGCATGTCCATACGCATGACCAGAACGATCTATCTGGGATTTTCCACTTGAACTTGACAGTGTCTGTAAATCTGTACTGAACATGTGGTGAAAATAGGGTCGCTTAGTGAGGTGATATCGTCGCTGCTCGCGATAACTTAAGAAGAGCCAAGCCTTAAAATAACATATGTATTCTATTCCGAAACTCCGAAACTCTCCTAAATTCCGAATGTAAAATTTCGTATAAACACAAAAATCAACTTCTTAAATGAGACGATTAGTTAAACCCTGAACAAAACAACAAACATAGGTCTACCAGATGCCGTGAAAAAGAACTGTGATGTCATACCATGGAGATTATAATAAATTGATTAAAATGACACGACAGTATGTTAAACAAAAAGTTTCTAACCCCAGCCCCAAACATGGTGGGGCTGAGGTTATTGGAGACACACACCGTACCAATCAATGCTTCCGCCACCCCTGATTACGGAGGAAATTTGTAGAGAATGAAATTTAAATTTGTTAGATTTATTTCTAAAATAAAACCATTAAGGTTTCTTGATATGTTTAAATTAATTTGTTTTTAATTAAATCATCATCATCTTGCACTGAGCTTGTTCCTTGTGTCATGCACTATGAAACTTTGGGTGAACTGACGTCATCGAAGCATGTGTTTGCACACCACTGTTGCACCCCTGAAAACCAAAATTAACAAATTGGCGGACAGGGTTTCGGAGGCGCGGTCTCTGCCCTCAGCAAAGTGAATGAAAAAAAATATCGAAATTAAGAACTTGAGTGCTATTTCCAAGCACCTAGACATATAAATTGCACAAAATTTTCTAACCTCAGCTCCAATCATGGAGGGGCAGAGGTTTTTAGAGACTCTCACGCCTTACCAACGGCAGCGGAAGCAGGGGTTGGGGGGCATTGGCCAACCCACTTTTTCTACTGGGGGCCTGGGCCCCCCCCCCACTTTTGTGACTGTTCCCAGCACCAGTGACAAACATTTTACGAATGCTGCAATGTTATTATTATTATTATTATTACTATTATTATTGTTTTTGTTATTGTTATTACTATTATTATTATCATCATTATTATTATTTGGTGCTTAGACACCTTGTTTATTTGCACCTTATAAATTGACCTATATATAGATTTTTTTATCATTTTCTAACGAGCATTACAAGTTCCCTTTTTGAATTGAGCAACCAAATGTTGATTGACGCCTGTATACGCGCGTTTGTAAAGTTGATGAGGTGGGTGGACATTTTATTTGCGCAAAACCCTCCCTGAGTCCCCTCTATTTCGATTTCCTGGACCAGCCACAATTGGAGTATCATTTTTGGGCTACATAGAAGGGTAATTTTTATCCATCGGAGGACAAGTGAAGTTGTCGTCGGGGAACCCATTTTAAGGATAACCCTTATGATAAATAATTCATTGAGATCATGGAAGCAATCTCAACATCGACTTTGTTCGGAAATATGTGACACATTCAAGGGGGGCGGGGGGCGGGGGCTAAATTGTTCAATTTTTTTTTAATGGAGATATAAGCAAAATTATATTCAAATTTTAAGACTGAGAGTGTAATTTCCCACCATCTAGAGGTGCCATAATCACAAATTTTCTTACCTCAGCCCCAACCATGGTGGTATAGATCCTCCATCTGCTAAAGTACCCAGTGGCGAAATCAAGGTGACCCAGCCGGCCCCCACTGCTAAATTGTTCATACAAAAATAGTGATATAAAGATAATTATATTCAAATTTTATGTTTGGAAGTGCAATTTCCGTCCATCACAAATTTTCTTACCTCAGCCCCAACCATAGTGGGGCTGAGGTAGTATAGATTTTCTATCTGTGAAAGTACCCTTCCGGGGCCATTCTATTTCGTATTCCTGGATCCGCCACTGGAAATTACAACAAATATGAAGTCATATTAAAGTAGCTTGATGCCTATAAAATAACTTGGCATAACAATACCACACATAGGCTAATTCAAGTTAAACGGCTTAAACCAGCCAGATTCCTAACAGTTATAAGTCCTTGGAATAACGACATAATCAACTTGACCCTTAGTGTAGTATCAAAAGTAGCATCAAAAACATCACAAACCTACCCAGCTTTGAAAGTGAAGAGCTCAGATAGATGGTATTTGTTTACATTTGCAATGAAAGTTGTTACATAATAAAAAAAATCTTGTTATTGTTATGCCCATAAATCCCATAGATGGTCCATGTAAATAATTTGCTTGTGTTTTTTTTGTTTGTTTTTTTCAGTTAAAATGTTATTTGTTAATTTTTTGTTATTATTTTTTATTTTCATTTAGGAGAATGAATCCATTGACGAAATTATCCAGAAGTTGATTTTTCCACGGCTGAGGTCAGGCAACCTCAAAGAAGTCATCCCACTCTACTTCGCTGCCGAGGGGAGGAGAATAATAATAATAATAATAATAATATGCAAGTTTTTATTTAGTGCTCTATACAAGTAAGTCTCAGAGCGCTGAGAAGAATTGCGAAGGCCACTGGCTCTAGCCCTTCTACTGGGCACCTTCTATGTTTTTAACATTCAGTATCATAATAAAGCAAAGAACTATATCTTCCTAGAATCCAAGATGTTTGAAAAGATGAAGGAAGCCAACAAACATGTCATTACACTTGCTAGTTGGAAAATAAGAGTTTATAACATCATTCATTTTGAAGGGGTATTTCTCTCGCTAATCTGCCATTATAGGCATGGTTTATACGTGTAAAGATAAAAGAATAATGTATTTTGTGAAACAAAATAAAGGAATGGTTATTTATAGAATTTTTGTGTGGTCTTTATTGATTTGTAGTCTATTGAAATTGTTTCCAAGGAGTCAATTTAACCCCAAAAATTGAGTTAAATTTAACTCCAAAAGTGGAGTTAATAAAAAAGGTACAGAACGACTCCTTTTCTGGAGTAATATTTACTCTTGTATTTTTACTCCCCAAAGGGAGTAATATTAACTCCAAAAACGGGATGGGAATCACCCTCTTTTTGGAGTTAATGTTACTCCCTTTGGGGAGTAAAAATATGAGAGTAAATATTACTCCAGAAAAGGAGTCGTTCTGTACCTTTTTTATTAACTCCACTTTTGGAGTTAAATTGACTCCTTGAAATTAACAGTGTTGTGAGAACTTTTAAAACAATCTAGAACACCTAGACGAACATTATAGTACCTTTGAAAATGTTCATATTTATTCATTCAATCTAACCATTAGAACTCATATTTGATAATAATGACAACAGTATGGCAAATGTTGTTCTGTATGTACGCTGTGCCCTGCTATTTCAGTAGTCAAAAAATCCTGCAGTTGCAATCAGTCCTCGGTTAATATACCTATTTTTGTTTGTTTAATTATTTTTAAAATAAGCATGGTTTAAATATTGAATATAGTTTAACCTTTTTGTTTTTCAGCGTCGACTGGAATGTTATGCTAAAAATTTTATGGAAGTTGGAGATGAAGTGAAAAGAGGCTTACATTGGCCTCCAGGTTCATATGACTCGTACGATGAAAGAGGACAGAAGTCAGGAAAAATCACTCAAGTCAACCAAACACAGACTGACAAAGTTACCGTAGATTTTGGACCGCCAGACAACAAACCTTAGAATGCCCAATGTACAATGGAAACTATTACTTGTTGCCCCTTCAAAATTCATTTCCTCTTATTGATTGGGTTGAGTTTTAAGTGTAACATAGTATAATTACAGCATATGTATATTTTGAACAGAGCAAACTTTTAAAAATATAATTTTAGTGCATCTGTCGATACTGAACACTAAATAGACAGAACAACTTCAGTCATAGTGAGTGTTCTTCAAAATGTTTCTCTTCAAATTCCTGACGTATTAAATACGACATACGATCTAATTACAGTACCTCTAACTTGACCATCATGTTCGTTTAGAGATTGAGTATGGAATGTTTAGTTTTACAGCCCTTACTTAAAACAGAGTTTCCATAAAACTGCTACATTGCCGCTACAGTGTTTTAACTGCAACATTACGTAAGTAGAATAGAGTGAGTAAGCTAGTAAACACACATAAATATGCACACACACCTGCATACATACATACATACATACACACATACACACATACATACATACATACATACATACACACATACGCACATACACACGAGCACACGCACATACATACACATACATACATACATACACACATACACACATACATACATACATACATACATATACAGTATTTGAATTATAGTAAGTAAATAAATAACTACCTACAAGTTGAATAAACACAAAATATGTATAGTAATATCTGAATGGATAAATTAAGTGAAATATTAAGGTCTGAGTAACAATCGTGTAATTTAAAGCAATGAAAACACACCAACTGAATTATATATATGATGACTAAGATTGACTAGAGACTTGATGCTGTCAATCAAATTTGTTAATAAATATTTGTTCAGTGATCTATCTATTAGTTTTGGTTTTAAGATTATTACAGAGAATATAACTAATTTAACATTTGATGTCCTGGTAAATTAAAATGAATAACAGTTGTACTGTATTTATAATGTCGAATGTCAAACTTGTGGCCATTTATTTGCTGTAAAAATAGTTTCTTTTACAAAAAAAGAAAAAAACATTTCTGGTTAGGTGTAGGTAATAACATAATAGATGTTAGATGAGAAAAACTTTTCATTTTTTTAAATGTTGTCAATTGTTGTTAGGTCCTGGTATAGAAACATGGAACTATATACAGTATTTGTTGTTACATGAAGGAGTGTTGTAGTAGTGGTGATGTGAGGTACTTCGTTAGGTGTAAGTTGTTGTGTTTTCACGTTAGGTTACATGGTCTGTGTTATTCAAACATAGGTAGGTTTCTTTGTCGCTATCTAGTACCGGTATAGATTGGAAATCATTGATGATACGTAGTTCTAGTTTAGAGGGTTATATGTGATGAGAGGAGGAATATGACGATTTGTCTCATTCGTCGTGTAAATTATAGGCTTAAAAGTTTCATTCCTGATGATGATATAATTAATGTCGAAATATAGAATCCCGACACGATGGCGTGCATTTAGATACTTGTATGTATTATATTATCTTAAGCATTTTGTGTTGTATATTTATGGCTTTAGCTAAAGCTAGCTCTTGCTGAATGAATAGCATCCTAACTTTATTCTCAGAGTGCTGCCTCTTTATTTCTGTTACCATATCAGATTTAACAATCACAATTGTGATGAATGGAACCTTGGTAAGCATATCCAAAGGGTGGTGGGGTTAGAGGAGTGGTGCAATAATAATAAACCACAAGAAAACACCTGTTATTATAGTTAACAGCCCTCTGCCCAACATTAATAATTAAAATAAATATTATAGAAACTATTATATGTACAATTATCCTGGGACCTTTGCTTTTTCACTCGCAGATTCATCCTAAGTTTGAAATTTATATGTATGTATAAATCATTACCGCAAGACGGTAAAGAATATATATCTTCACTGGCGACATATATAAAAAAAAAAAGTGGACTCTTCGGAGATCTTGTGTTGTTAAAAATGCTTTAAGAAGAGAGCGGCATTAATCTCTGCTCCATGCGTGTTCTTTAAATTACTAGTGTTGTATCGGCATACTGATATATACCCAGCTAGCAATATTACGTTATAAGTATGTTAACATATCGCTACAATTTGATTTTAAAAACGTTATTTTGTAGAACCATAAGTACGTACTTATAACTTAATTTCACAACGCCGTTATAACGGTCCAGCAACGTTGTGTTAACGTTATTCTGTGAAATACCGAACCTTAACGTTCGCGTTAACATACACACACACACACACAGACACACACACACATGCGCACATATCATATAAACATATATACATATACATACATATACACATACACCCATATATATATATGTATACATTATTTTATGTACTAATAGTGTATTGGCATATATTGTAAGGTTTAAACTAGTCAAATCAAATTAATCATCTACCCTTGTTGTTAGTATAGAGTGACCTTCATACCCTTTACTAGCCCTGTCCACTACCAGTAGGGCCTGCTCAATATGTTAAAGTAATCATAAGGCCAGGCACACTAATTAGTCCTGACCAATCAGAGAGCCTTATTGTCTTATCTTGCCCCTTTGGCAGGGTTTGGCTTGGCATTCTTCTAATTGTAGACACTCTACATTCAACTCAACCCAATTCAACTCCTATTGTTTAAACGACTGTACTGTTTCTTATAATATCAATTTTTACTGTATTTACTCAACGGTTTTGAAGAGGATACAGATGTAAGTTTAACTTTATTTTATGTTATATTTAGGTTTGATTAGATTTAATTGTTATGATGTATCTTATAATATAGGCTTTATGCTGTGCAACAAGTAACATGTTCAGTAGTTTAATAGGTTGACTGCATTATGTGTATGTGCTTTGTTAATTATAATTTTGGTAACTTAGTGATTAAGTAATTATAGTTTATGGATTATTCTGTTTATTTGAGTTCTACAGTGTGCAGATTATTTTGTTTACTTTCTACATGAAAGTTAATTAGTACAATAACCCATTCCACTTATTTACAATATTATATTTTAACTATTTCAGTGATTTTCTATAACACGACTTATATCTATAATCTTTCAGTTCCGTATCATTTTGATGAATAAACCCTTTCAACCCTCATCAAGGTGTACGCGTATAAATCCATTCTCTGTCTCGACACAATCAAAACCACATATATATAACTGGAGGTTATATATATATATATAAATATATATATATATATATATAATTTTATTTAAACATATATATAATTTTTTTAAAACATTTATATATAGTTATGCCGATACAACACTAGTATTCATAGAGGTCGCTCTTCAGTACCTATTCACTATTCAACCTTCGATCAGTATTATTTACATATTCAATATATCATTAGATAAACTTTCTGTTGAACGTTTAAGAGTTTAAAATATTTATAAATTGTAGCCTATTTTTTATTTTTGCTTCCTTAGGAGACAAGACCCATCCGAATAAGTTCAGATCCGTTGAGACTTTCTGTTGAACTATTTAAAGTGCTATATTCTGAGGATAATATTACGATGTTTATATGAATGTGTTCATTACTCTTGGAAAATGGTTGGATGAATGTTGTTTACACACAATTGATGCTTATCATACCATGATTCTAACAACTAATAAAGGAACGTTTTTCTTAATCAATTCACACGGTCAAAAGCTTTACTCGAATTTAAAAAATAAGTATAAACTGGGCTACCATGCCGTTGATAATATTCAATAATTTGTTTAAGAACAAACACGCACATCGCGATTTTCCTAAAGACAACTTTGAGATAAAATTCTGGATAATTTGAGGAGTTATATGATAATCCTTATAATGATCATTTATGTAATTTAGCTTATCGTTAACATGCTGCTTTTGATCAGTTGATGTGACACAGTTGAACCATTTTATTTTCTCCATGGTTGAACAGATGCTCATAATGGTCGGCCCAGATATTACATATGTTAACATTGCCCCTGACTCCATTAATTACTTCAGAGGTGTATGATTTATGCGCATTAATACGTTTAACGGATTGCCAAAATTTATCATACTTTTTATCGTTTAGAGAGTTTGCCATAGAATCTGCTCGAAATTGTTCTTCATTTGACTTGCAAAGCTAACAATCACAATGGCCAATAACAGAATATTCTGACACAAACAAAACATTATTTGAATATCTAAAGTCAATAAAACATATTACAATATTTGTAACATTTACGTTGTCGTTTTGTTGAACCCTGGTTAGCATATCCAAAGGGATGGGCCGGGCTTCAATGGTTCAATAATAATAAACTACAAGAAAACAAATATTATATTTAACGGCACTCTGTCCATCGTAATTAAAAAAATATACTTTGAAATATTGTATGTATAAATCATTTTTTTCAAACTCACAGATGTGACAATAAAGAAAATAACAGTATACTATCCAATTATTTTGACTGTTTATTATTAAAATTGTTATTAACACATTCTTATTAACAGATATATAACTCCATTGTTACTACTGTAAACCTTTCTATTATTCATAGAGGTCGCTATTCAGTATCTATTCACAATTCAACCTTTAATAAATAGATTTACATATTCAATAGAACATCATTAGATAAAGGCTAGAAAGTTGGAATTTGTTCGATACCATCCTCAAATTGACTGCAGAAAAAGTAAGTAAATTCTTAAGCTTACGAGGAATAAAGTCATCTGAAATTAATTAAACCAATCATCAGTGTATATACACATACTGTGTATATATACGAGGCTGCGTATAATAATTTAAAATTTCAATAATGTGTAGCCTATTTTAGACTTTCTGTTTCCTCGTGAGTCAAGACCCAATTGTTATGGTCCCGCCACTGTCGGAAACTTTCTGTGTACCATTTAAAGGGCTATAGGCCTATTATTAAGAGTATGATAATAGAGTTATTAAGAAGTGTATATAGACCTGAGTAAAGAATTTTGACAACCATTTATGCTTTAAATGTTTAACCACTTGGATATACTCTTTAACGCCCAATAATAATATAAGGAGAAATGCAAGGAGGTCGTTGTAGTTGTTTTTTTTTTTGTTCTTTTTGAAAGAATTTTTTTGTTCTTTTTGAAAGAAGTTCCAGATGTTTCTAGAATAATGTCTTGACACATACATGACATATATATTACTATTTTTATTTGTTATTAATAATATGTTTAAGTATCATTTTCTATTCACGTACACATGCCATTTTTTCTTCAAGTCTCAAAAACCAGAAATGCACTTTATTGGCATGAATATAAATGTGCAAATAACTTGTATAAAACAAATTACAACTAATAGATACTCCATTGTAAATGCGAATTGATGAAATCTATAGAGATATAAAATATTGAATCACTGGCGCGTCTAAGAGCTGCTCTATCAAATTTTCCTTGCCAAAAACTATGCCCATTTATAGTCATGATGTGCCCGGTTAAATTTGGTCATGATATGATGTCATCATGACCATATTTAGGTATGTCACATGTGTTTGTCAAACAAAATTTTATAGTCTGGAAAAGTCTTTGTGCTTTACCTGTATTTAAATTTTTCATGACTGTCGAAGATGGTTGGATATTATTTACAAACAATTTGTCCTTTCTCAATTCATTTATTAGGTTTATTTTCAAAATGCATCAAAAACTGAATTATAACAAATGGTTACAATTATATATTATAAGCAGTGTATATAAAAATATTAAAAAGAATGAAATTCAACAAGATTAATTAAATTAATAAATGCTGCGAATACAAGTTGAAAAGCGTCATCAAACAACTTGAATTTATAAATCAATTGAATAAATAGGTATAATTAAGACAGCATTATAAGAAATGGGATTAACAAAATTCGATTACCAAAAAAAAAAAAAAAAGAAACAACATTGAAGTAACAATACTCTAAAGAATATATAAATTACGTGAGTATCATTGTATTAAGACTTTAACAAGCTGTATTAAAAATATCTTAAATAAAGTAAATGAATGCTGTGTCGACACGTCTAGATTGAACTCCAACATCCTACTACTCTGCTAAATATGGTAGTAGGATGGTTTCAGTATTAACATGGAGACATAAGAGTCAATTTATTTCCTCCATAGTATGTCACTCACATTGATAGCGAGTCGCAGGTTCAATTCTGTTAGAGTTTAATTGCATTAGAGACACTTTGTCAAAACAATCAGGCATTATTATGTCCGATAAGACCTTTTTTTTATATCATTGTAGTTTTTCTTCGAGCAGTTTCTACCAATCAACATTTATATCAAAGAACAACGCAACAACATTAATAATAGTCTCGGAATTATTAGTGTTAGCGCAGAAGGAAGCTGTGAGTGTGAATAAATTTTAAGAGAAGAACTCGGTTGTCGAATCTAGAACAATGCTGCTTGCCGAATCAACGTATAGCATAGGGCCTAGGTTTAATCGATGCGTCATTAAAATAAAGTTATAACATATTCTCAGAAGGGAAACTTTTTTTCAATTTCATAGAGACATTGTGGATCAAAAAATACAATGCAAATACAAATATGTATTATTTAGCAAACATGAAGTACAAAAGTTATTGACGAAAAAAATACGATTCACAGAGTTGTTTTTGTTTTGGCAATGCAAGTTTTTTTTTCGTCAATAACCTTTGTACGAAGTACGGTACTAATATACAATATAAAAAATACAAAAATGTACAATAGGTTGGTGGTATACAAAATACAATAAATTGAATTATTGAGCAGACACAAAAGCGAACGCAATCACCTTAACAGAACGTTTGTGAAACTTATTCATTATTTTGTCCTGCGGACGAGTAACCCTAATAGAAACATTGAACATGGAGTTATAAAATTAATTTATTAATGGGGAAACTAAATCAAAATAAAAAGATTGGCCGTTGTTGGTGTGCAGTTGTCAATGGAAGACTACCCGAGAAACTCTCTTTAGAATTGTAACAGAAAGTATTTATGTACTGGGTAAAAATTAGAAGCAAAGCTTTTGTTAAGGTGTATTTAGATTTGCAGAAGAAGAAGAAGAATACATCTGTGTCGCAAAGGGGAGAGAAGGCACTACGCAAAACTGTGTCTTCATAACTCTCACAATTTAGTCCGAAAACAAAACATAACTTACTCTCTACAATACAACAAGATTAATTTAATATACTGTACAATGTTTTGTTGTTTGGTAATAGTTAACATTAATTTTACTTCAGTGCTTCCAACCCACCGCCACCCCTCAAAAACAATTAATAAATTACACATACAGTGTATGACTAATAAGAGTAGCATTGTAATATGTTGACTATATTTTTACACAATTTACAATCTTTAGTCATTGTTATTGGTACAAATTGAAAACAATAAAAAGTTACTGTATACATGTATACAATCACCGTACTCCACGGTGGTACTATATAGGCCTTACCAACTTGAATTAATTTAATAGTTAAAGTTTACTGTTGTGAATTATAATGTTAACATCCATGCCACTTTGTTGCTGTGCAAATTAACCAAAAAAAAAATATGTACAGTATTAACAAGAAAGACAAGTGCATTAATAATATAATTTTAGAGACAGCATAATAGACTGTATTTTGTTGTTGACATGTTTACAAATTAAAGTACTGTTGTTAAATTTGTAAAGTGATACTTAATGCTTTGCAACTTTCAATTGAGTGCAATCCAAGTTTTCTTCTGCGAGTCAGTTAAATCTGGCATCATTTTCACTTCATCTTCCCATTCGTCAAAGAATGAAAGAAATTCTCCACCAAGCCACTAGTTAAAAAAAATATATATAAATGAGTTTTACACACCTACCCTTAACATGTGTGATCTACAATAAGAGTTTTATACCACTTTACAGTACTCTGTATTGGCTTCACTGATTTCCGATTGTTTTTAAGAGGTCTGGATACATTTAGACAGTCAAAGAACTGGTCAAGGTACCGTACAAATTTCTGTGTTGACTTTGTGTCTGTTCTCCCCTGTTCTTCAAATGCATTGGCAACTGTAGTGCTTAAAACCTAAGGGGGAAAAAATTTAATTTAAAGAACTTAATTTTTTTTCAATCTTTATACAGTACTGTAATGTGCAACATATCTTTCACTTCATTTACGGACAAATAACATTCCCTTTTAATGATTTAAAAAAAAAAGTAATTGGCGAGAGGATATAATTTAATTTGTACCTGCACTGCCATGTAAACCTTCATCCGATGAGATGATGATAGGTAAAGGTGTTCATACGTGATCTTGTTTAAACGCCTGAGCCCAACACTTTTTCGTCTATCAATCCGGTGTCCCACTCATAAAGGTTTAGCAGCTGCGTCCATTTAATGTCCTGTTAGTTATAATACTGCAAATGATAAAATGGTAGTTACTAGACATACATCTTTAACTGTACTGTCTCATGCACATCAGGCATGCCCATCTTAATGCGTTTGCAATACTATACTGTAAATATAGGGCGAGCATGTTCTTAAATGTGTTGGTTTTGCATGGCATGTCTAAATTCACTGCAGAATAAGGAAGACTAATTTTTTCATTTTTTAAAATTTATTCTAGCAATTAAGGCAGTTTTTATTCTGTAGACTTACATGTAGATTCCTTGTTTTATTATGGTAATTTGAGTTCTCCCAGTTATTTCTTGCAGTTTTTATTAGATGCGGCGCATCCCTGAAAAAATACAATCTTCGGTTGAAGTCCGCTGGATGGGTGGTGTAGTATGTAACTCCAGCACTACACACTTCTGTGGTCGAATGCAAGCTGTAGAACTTCCGATTTGGAGAGGCTCCATCTGAAACAAGCCCATGAACACGCAATCCCAACAGTTCCAGTATATTCACAGCCTTGTTAATGATTGGGTACAGCGAGCGGCTTGCAATGCCTTCTGTCGGGTAGTATGCAATTGGTGTGACTAATGGGCCCCAAATACTTCTCACCATCAACACAAGCACATGTGTTCCTAGTTGCGGATCAACATTATTGCTGCAACGTGCAAAGTCTGCTATATCATTTGATACGTCACCAAGATCGGTGTAGCCAACCAATTGGCCACTACGAACATTGTACACTAAGCCACACTTAACTTTCATCTCATCAAATAATATTGTTACATTTCGCTGATGATCTTCCATGATCTCCACTTTAAAATCCTTGCACATTCTGTCAAGAAAATCGTCACTAATCCCAGCCTTGGGCAATGCAAAATGCGTGTATTTCTGCAAAGTTTTTAAATGTGGCAATTTTAAAAAACCACTATCTCGGAGAAGCTCATATCCACCGGTTGATTTTGCACTCAGCGCAATGCACCATCTGATGATTGCTGGGTGCCAACGCATTTGTTTGTCTTTAGCATAAGCTTCTTGCTACTGTTGCCACAATAATCTAGCTGCGGGCTTACCATCAAACAATTTATTGCTCATTTCATCTGCTGTTATTACTTCACCGAGCAATTTGGCCTGGTTTCTGGAAATTGTTTCCGCCTCTTCATGGATGAATTTATCAACTTTATCCTGCAATTGATTGCTTCTACGTTTTAATATTTTGTTTTGCTGCTTAAGTATATTGGCTTTAAGAGAAAGCTCGCTCACAGAAAGGTAGTCAGTTCTAGTGGATGATGACAGAACATCACAAACAGACGATTTTTGCTGTTTACGGGCCAATGACATCAAATCCCCTCTAAAAACTTTACAAGGGAAACAACGTCCTCCTTCAGCAATCAATATGTGGCATTGTTTATGTCTGGAATCGGACTTTACACATTTTAGGTCTTTGTTTCCTATGCAATTTGTCATCATGGACACACAACGTATCAATTCATATACCTGTATATCTGCAGAATTTACAGTCAGATTTTTTATACTGCCTGCTTTCGTCACTAGCTTTCCGTAACTATACAGTTGCCAATCATTCGCACTCACAGAAATACATTTTCTAGCTTGACCTGTGTGCGTCATAACAGCAAAGACATGAAAATCACCATCAACACAATAACCAAACCCAAGGCCTTTAGCATAATCTACAACTTCATCCCACTTAATCTTTTTAGCTTCAGGACCATTTGCTGAAAACTCTACAAGCTGAATGTTCAGTGTGGCTTTCTTGTTTTTCTTGGCTTTATCCCACCACTTTCTCAAAGCCCTTACGCAGTTTTGACAGATAAAAGTAGGTTGCAATTCATCATCATTGTTGACATCAATATCGAATGCACGTTTTAATTGTAGCTGAAAATTTCCTTCCTTATATGAATCTGTTTGGGTAACTCTGCTATACCCACAGAGCCGACAACAATCATCCATTCTGGCCTAGCGAGAAAGAAAGAATAAAATACAATTAATAATAAATATATACGTACAGGGGCAGGGGATTTGAGGTGGGGCATTAAGTTAATCATCTAAATTATAACTCCGATTTATGCATTCTTAAAAATAAAATTTAATACCAGTTGATAAAATAGTACATTTTACTGTGTTTTATTAAATTTTATACATCCACAACTAGGCTATAAGCCTAGGTCTAAGTTTAATTTTCAAATTTTTAAAAGGCATATTTTCTAAGAGTAATAATATATGACGAAAATATTATTTATCAAAAACCTTAGGCAGGCCTGACCATACATTAGGCCTGACAGCTGCAAAACACCCCTCCGCCCGCCTCCAAACTAGGCCTAGCCTAGTTAGGGTAAATCAATTATTAATATAATGTTATTAATTAATACTAGCCTATAATAATACTAGGCCATAGGCCTAGGCCTATACTAATAATACAGGTAGGCCTATGCCCTATGTAGGCCTAGTAGACTTCGTCCTACACTAGCCTGTACTTGGCCCCTAGGCCTAGAGGCATGTTTAATCATGGAGTGATAATTATTTTGTTAATAATTTTATAACTCCATGGTTTAATATCATATTAATTATTCTGTAACTCGTCCATGCCTAGCCTACCTAGCCATCATAGCAACGATAACTCAATGGCTAAATCGGATACCACAGATATTTAAAGGTCCACTGATTAATCTCAGATAAGAAAGTATAATACATACTCCAAGTATGGAAATACACGCGTGTTGGGATTCAATATTTCGACATTAATTATGTCATCATCAGGAATGAAAAAATTATCCATATTAGCAAGCTTATATGCACTAGTACCAAAAGTGTTTAACCAATCAAAACATTACCTCTAGTAGGTGACATAGCAGTGATTTAAGCAAAAGATCAAAGCATTCTTACTGTAATGATCAAAGATACCTACAAAAACAAAGAAAGCTCTTTTGAAGCTCTGAGCCCATTGTTAAGCAAAGGGTGTAGTCTACGTATAGCGAACGCTTCTTTAAACAATAGGATAGACCAGTTGAAAGTTTGAAGTTTTTCGGAAAAGTACTCGAAATATGGCGGAAAGTCAAAAATTTGCACTAAGAGCTCAACTTCAAGTATACCCTGTAATCCTAAAACATATTGGAATGCCTCACAGTTTTTAACATGATCAAATATAACACTATCAGATCGTGAAGAATGTTCTTTAAGTCTAGTTATTAAGCACCTATCTGTCTTATCAATATAATCACTATTGCAGCCTGGACATTTAAAATGATAAACAACAGAACTTCTGTACTCCTTAGGGGTTTGATCCTTAGTAGATATAAAATGAGAAACATTTTTATACTGCCATAAAGTTATGAAT
>NW_022732216.1:1172658-1175249 GCF_011630105.1 Anneissia japonica
ACATATCAGAGTCCTTAGGTCGTGTAGCTAATCCATTACGGATACCAAATGTTAAGACAGATTCTTCTTCCTTAGATAATGTTTCGCCAGTTAAGTTAGTAATTATATGGTTAGGGTTCTTACACGTTCTATTGATTATTACACTTTTGGTACTAGTGCATATAAGCTTGCTAATATGGATAATTTTTTCATTCCCGATGATGACATAATTAATGTCGAAATATTGAATCCCAACACGATGGCGTGTATTTCCAATACTTGGAGTATGTATTATACTTTCTTACAGACATTTAAGCCGCGAGTTCTTGTTTAGGCCTCTCTATTTTTGAACATATCTCGAGGGAGTAGGCCCATATCGGCCACTACCTATAGCGGCCGCTCTCCAGAACGGCCGCCAATGCGTGTATATGTATGGAACGCTGATGACGCATTCACAATTAATAATACAATACCGCTCGCTTAATACAAGGCTTTCAAGTCAACTAGGCCCCAGTCAACTCCGCCCGGCAGGTTAACTCGGCCCTCTTTTTCATTTTATATATAGGCCTACACACTATATAAAACTACTTAAATAATAACTATTGAAAAAAATATATAAATTAAAGTCACATTAAGAATTGTAAACATCATAAAAATATAATAAAACCATCTCGAGACGGCTTTGGATGGCCACAACAAAATTAATAATTTCAAGTTCTGCAATAATCTTACCTTTTTGTGACGAAATTTCAGATGTCTGGGGTTGTCTAAACAATTTTAATTGGAAGAAATATAAACAGCAAGAAACAGATAATGGAAAAACCGAAAAAATACCACTGAACTAGTAAAATCACTTCAGAAATCGCATTTATCCTGTGTTTGGTACCAAAACAAAGGCATTTTCGCGGTGAATTTAAAAAAGGTCACTACGCACCAAATATACGACTTTATACACTAATGCGCATACAAGGAAGATATGTGTGTGTTTGATTATTGTTGCTCCACAACTATTGGATGTAAATAAAGCGATAGAAGGCCGAGTGTGAAGCGGCGGCTTACGTAGGTATGAAAGACAGGCACTGCACGCCGCAGGCTTCGGTAGACCGCTTCCGCCTTTGAAAATATGATAACGCACAGCCTTATAATTGGATTACCGCGGGTGGCCTCGTTCGAGCTCTCTCCTCTCAAAATAATTATAACTCCATGCATTGAACGAATCAGGGCCGGCGGAACGTTTTTCAAAGGGGGGGGGCCACTTATAAGCAGGCGTGTAACAGGGGTCATATAGAAAACAATACGACATAGGGCTTATTTTATTATTAATATAGGCCACACACGTGTGTTTGAAGCTAAATATAAGCATTTTCATTGTGGTTAGTATTTATTACAATCATAGACCTATTCTTTCAACATCATTACACATTGAGGCCCTTCTTTTAGGTTAAACGATCTACCTTAAATCTTCTTTCTCAAGTTTGGGACTATGTGTTATAACTTAGAAGGCAAAGGAGAGGAAGCACAAGCTGTAACATTAACAAATGAAAATTTTTTGTTTTTTTAATTCTAATTTCGTCGGAATTGATCAAAACTCCCTAAAATGTGCAATTTTTTGAGGAAATTGGCCTACCTCAACAAGAAATGCTCTTATGTTATATATGGCCACACTCGTTTTTTTAAACTGAATATAAGTATTATCCTTATAGCTTTATTTATTACAAACATATTCTTTCAACATCATTACACATTGAGGCCCTTCTTTTAGGATAAAACGATCTTAAATTTTCTTTCTTTGAGTTTGGGACTATCTGTTATAACTTAGAAGGCAAAGGAGAGCAAATACAATCTTTAACATTAAAAAATGCGCGCGAAGCGCGTGAAAATTTTTTTTGTTCTAAATTCTAATTTCGTCGGAATTGATCAAAACTCCCTATAATGTGCTATTTTTAGAGGAAATTGGCCGACCTCAACAAAATATGCGATTTAAAATTTGAGATTTTCAGGCACTTTCCCGGGTGAAAAGGGCATTCAATGGGGAAAGATTTTCCACAGATGGATATTTTTCCCTTGTCCCCCGGTGGTTACGCCACTGCGGAGATAGAATACCTGGCGGCTTAGATCAAATGCGATATGGACACTTTTTGAAGTGGAGAAGGGGTTGCAGGCCGGGGTATTGTGATATCTGTTCATTATATCTTCCTTTTTATTCTTGCCTTTATTTTTCTCTTTTTCTTTTCCTTTTTCCTTTCTTTCTCTTTCCCCTTCTTTCTCTTTCCCTCCCTCTCCCCTCTTTCTTTTCTCTTCTTACCCAGCCCGGTACGACGGCTTGGTCAGCCCGGTGAAAACCGTCAGGGGGGGGGGACAGTCTGCCCCCTGCCCCCTCCCCCGCCTGTTACGCCACTGCTTATAAGATGAATGGGAATATGAATCATGCAAATCTGGAATCAAATCTAGGTGGTGGGGTCAACATTCCTCCCCCAGGAAAATTTTGATTTCTAGATGGCGGGAAATGACCTTTCTCGACTTTTGAGCTAGGTGTCTAATGACTTTGTTCTTCAAAATTCAAGGTTTTCCCCCTCATGAAAACGGTAAGGTAAACTTTCTCATTACAGTAA
>NW_022732216.1:1175642-1177507 GCF_011630105.1 Anneissia japonica
ATTATTAATATTATTATTATTATTAATGGCTCTGATGGGAGGCTCTAAAACATTGATTCGGCACCAGTTTTGAACGACGAACTTGCAGGGAATGTTATAAACCATTTTCGTGAAATTTGAAATAAAAATTTCCAATAACGTGGCGACTACCAACTATGGGGACATTCAGAGGCCCAGCATTTCGCGGTACGTGTTACTGTCATGGATAACATCAACAATAAATCTAAATTGCTAACGAGCACAAACATTTTAAAACGGAAAAAACACGAAATGTTTATATTGAAAACAAGTCCAAGTCTTAAATATCCATTTTTTTAAAGAATTGGAACCTTTGGATGGTCAGAAATGACACTCTCAAGACTGTGACAGGCATGTCACATTTTTATTTTTTTTATTCCGACGACCTGTCAAATTGGGGGGGGGGTCCTGAAATGGTTTGGGATGTATGTAATCTGTCTCTTATACACATCTAGATGTGTATAAGAGACCATGCGAATGTAATGCACAAAAAAGAAACTTATCTTCGCCGATATATGGCTCAACAGATATAATGATCTATTTTGTAATAATGTTTATAAGAGTTAATAGAAACACTAAACGTTTGAACTGTTAATCAATTATTGTTTCGGTCGTATTCGCAACTACTATTTTACCACTTTCTAATTATTAAAAATGCACTAATAGTCATTTTTAATTCTATTCAATTACCTCCATTCTATTAATGCTGTCCTAACTATTAAGTGTTAATGCTGCGTTCATTAGAGCTTGTGAAAACTGATTCCACAACTTGTAACATGGAAGTACACAAGGAGAGTGCATTCATTTGACGAACGCTAAATGGCTGCTGTCACTTTTACAATGTGTTCGGAAATAAAACATACAAAACAACTTTTTTTTTTAATCTGAAATAATATTACTTAAACAAATTTCAATAAATATGTTGGGTTGCAAATAAAACATACAAACAACACTCTTTTTTTTAAAATCTGAAATAATATATTACTTAAAAAACAAATTGCTATCAATACCTATGCTAGTTGTGCATAGTTTGTGTTACATCCGCCATTTTCCACACTACTTGTGCAAATCGAGGAAGAAAATTCTACACGAGTTCACAACTTGTGTTTACCAGTTCACCAACGAGATGAACGCGTTTCACAAGTTGTGAACTGGGAAACACCGACTTCACAATTAAGTTCTAATGAACGCAGCATAACACACACGAAAACACTATGAACGCTAGTACTATAACTTGAATAAACCACGGATTATGTCATCGCCGTGTCAACAAAAAAAGAAACACAGAGCAGGCACGGCTCCAGTAGGAGGCACGGGGAAACGTGCCTTTCCCCTCCCCCCCCCCGTTTTGCCACTAAGCTAACATTTCAATTGCATAGGCCGATATTGAAATGAGCGCTACTCAAACTAATCTGAAAAATGCGGTGTGCCCCCACCCACCCCTTACGAGAACATTCTGGATCCGCCCCTGCAGATAATTGACGAAACCAACCAAGATAACTCCGAGAATCGTGTGAAATTGAGATTAAACCTTCCATAATGCCAATTGTGAGTGCAAAGCTGTACGGATAAAACAAAAACCTTTTTTCTTAAATACTATCTTCTAGTTGTATATTAGATACGTGCTGACAATGCGCTAATCTAATCGATTGGCATTGCCGAAATTTTAATCAACATATTATATTATTCAGGAAGGTGTGCTTTTTAAAATTTAATTTTTACTTGGATATTTTTGCCAAGGTTCAACGAGACGAGTGTTACGCGAACACGGGCGTTTGTTGGACAACACGTGTGCTTGTTGGACATGAGCGTTTTCCTAACACTCTTCTGTTTGGTCATTGTTTGTT
>NW_022732217.1:0-891 GCF_011630105.1 Anneissia japonica
CTTACACATTTACATTTTAGTGTTTTCATTTCTAAGCATGTTTCATTTACTGGATAGGTAAGTTTTATATTGATAATATTAGTCAGAAAGTTTGCTATTTATTTGTTATTCATTTGGGCCATGTTTATTTGTATGTCAAGTATGTATGTATTTTCCAGTATCATGCACTAACTGGTGATGACATTGTAGATAATGTCTACTACTAGTGCAGTTTTGCAATCATTGATCATTGTCGGATAACATGAGTTTTCGATTTGCGCAACAACATGAACGTAAAATAACTCTCTCCATTAGTCCTGTGTGGATTTAGACCAAACTGCATCCTAGAATTCAGCCCACAACAAGAAATCAACATTTTCGCATTTGCAGATGACTATGACGTCATTATTTTTCTAGATCTTGCCATTGTTGTGCAATCGAACCTCCCTGTTTTTAGCAAATTTAGAGAAAGTTCATTTACTTTACCATAATTTGTATTGTATTGTATAACAAATTGATATTGTTTGCTCGACGATTCATATGAAATTAGTTATATCAATTCCTAACAAGATATTATGCTTAATGTATGCATACCTCAATAGCTTACCAATTGAAATGAATAATATTTTCATCATTATTAGAATGTGTTCTCATAACACATAAAATGTAACTGACCTTGGATATTTGACGTGTCAACACGTCACTATTTTCCTTTGAAATGCACCAATGTTTTCAAGTACATGGTGTGTTCGAAGCTTCTGCCTACTACTTAAGCGGTGAATAATCTTAACTTGAGATTAATAGATAAAGAAGCATACATACTGGCTATCTATAAACAATGCAGTATAGTACAAGAAAAATACATCTTAAGGTTGAAAAATTTGCAACAGAATTTCTGTTTGCACATTTCTT
>NW_022732218.1:0-1239 GCF_011630105.1 Anneissia japonica
AAAACATCCAGGTGGCTACTGTACAGTAGGCAGGGCAGCCACTCCACCACCCATACCCCCATGAAAATGTTGGTTGTTTTCAAACATAGTAGTAGTCCATTTTTAAGAAACTGAAATTAGCCAAAAAATTTGGATCACAAAAAACTATTGTTTTTTTTAGTTTCTCTTGGTCGAAGAAGTTTGTTTTATATTTGTTGCTGTGTGTCTTTAAATTTATTTTAAGTCCTGTGGGTATTTTAATCAACTCAAGTACAAAAACCCAATTATATTTTAATCATATTTTAGGTTTAATATTTAATCATGTTCTATTTTATATTTCTTTAGCAAATTTGTCATTACCTCCTCAGATATCAATTAAAGGGATTATTAAAATTGTAAGGCTTACACCTCTTAATGGGGGAGGGGGAACCTCTTAATGGGGGCCCTGTCCGGCCCCCAATGGGTTCTTCTGGAAACCACCAAACCGCTTTCATTCCTTGGTTCTTGAGCCTCTCTAAAATGTAGATTGTGTCTGTTTTTACAGAAAAAATTATAAATTAAATTTTTGCTTGAGTTTCTCTGGGTAATTTTTACGATTTCTTATATTTAGGTTCTAGAAGTGGATGTCAATTCTTTAACCCTACTATTACTGACTCAGTTATTAACATTAACACAATTCATTTACCTGCAACACAAGGTAAGTGCTTCAATTTATATGAATATGAAATGTGCTTGACTTGTGATTTGTGTCGCCTAACTGGCCAAAATGTGATGTATGCGACTCTGTGGACTTTCATATACACATCTTATATCTGGAGGCCTAGCCAAAACGGTAGTACGGACAAAAAAAACAAAAAAAATCACCTTCACCATGTTATTAGCTCCTACCTCGATGAAATTCAGACCGTAGGTCCTTTATATATTCTGGGCTTCCTCCAACATATTTCTTTGTTTAGCCAATTGGCTAAAGTCAACAATTCTTTTTTAGCCAAATGAAGCTGTCTTTAGCCAAAATTTGACAAAAATTTTTAAAAATCATTAGCCAAAAAAAAAAGGGTGGGGGTTGGGTTGGGTGTGGTTTCTCCTAAATCCACCCCTGCCTCGATGAGGGTACCAGAAAAAATCTCTGGTAGGTTAAGGGAGGTGGGAGAGAAAACGTTATTTGATAGGCAAATTAATATTTTTAGCACACCAGTAAATGAGGTACTTTGAAAGTTTGCTGAATATGTAGGCCTATCACAAAAGTTGAAAAAATTATGT
>NW_022732219.1:0-749 GCF_011630105.1 Anneissia japonica
GTCCTGTCGGTCAAGATGCCCGAAGTGAACGTCGCCACAATGGCCATCGTTGGCAACACCGAGTTTGCTATCGTACGGAGATAACTGGGGAAGGAATAAAGAAAAATATTTAAAAAAAAAACCAAAAAAAAACCAAAAAAAAACACGTCAACATGATGTATATCATACCCTTCTCTAACACCCCCCCTTCCACTTTTTTTTTTTTTTGGTTTTGTAACTTACTAATTTTGAAGCTTCTGTGCGTGAGAATATCGAAAGACGACCATATTGGGTGGTTCGTTGGTCCACGATTGGAGTAACTTGTCCACGAGTTTGTGTAACGCAAAGTAGAGAAATACCATCGTGTTCACCGTTATCGAAGCGACGAGACAGACGCTGGCGTCATTCAGTTGAGTATCCATTTACACACTCTTTCTCTGTCTGTTGTCTGATGACCGGAGAACTGGAATTTTGTAAGACAACCCGTGTGCGTTCGATGACGTATGTATTTAAACGATGACGTGACCTCTATACGTCACAATCGTACAGACCAGAATGCCGAGGCACCGGTATGCCCTCTACGTCGTATAAGTTGGAATCTGTCTCTTATACTGCAAGTTACGACAACAAGCAACGAGAAAAAGATAACATGATATGATTATAAATAATACAATGAAGAAATATAAGTAAACGTAACGATGACAGAACATGTCCATGTTACGCTCTCTCTCTCTCTCTCCCTCTCTCGTATTTGAGAACAGAACTAAAAA
>NW_022732220.1:0-500 GCF_011630105.1 Anneissia japonica
CGACAAATGTTGATAAGAATAACCACGGGAAACATAAAGAAACTAGAAATCGAAAACCCCTTTTTGGCGGAAAAATTGATAAGGTAACGAACAGAGGGACAGAGACAATATACAGAATTTAAAAAAAAAAACAAAAAAAAAAACAAAAAACACCAAAGAGAGCGAATTCATGCTTCCTTCTCGAAAAGAGCAGACACTGGATCACTGGGTTAAAAGGAGCGAAAACCTGAGAACATACTCGGAAGAAAGCCTAGACCTAACAGGTAAACAAATAAAAGATAAATAAGATAAACGCTGGTTATTTCAAAGCAAGAAAGAGAGATACTTGGACGGGGATTGAAATTTGCGGTGAGGGGGCAGCTGACTTAAAACAGATATAGTGATTTTTTTTTGCTTAAGCTGCCCCCGACCATTTCTCTGCTGGTCGAATAAATAAACTAAACTAACTACAGATACCAAGCGGCCTGTAAGCACCGGAAGCCGAACGAGATCTCATCAGA
>NW_022732221.1:0-716 GCF_011630105.1 Anneissia japonica
GTACTATGATGATGGTGGTGGTGGTGAAGAAGGCAGTAGTGATTTATGATTATGATGATGATGATCATCATCATCATCATGGTAAAGTTAAATGTATATAATGATGAATGTAGTGGTAATGATACCACTGTTGATTCTATAAGGTCGGTCAATGAAAATAAAATGATTAATACAATAATTCTGACCATCATAAATATGTTGGTAATAAAAACCATACCTGATTTTTCAAAGGCATTCGAAATAATTTAGTTTTGCTTCTAACGGCCAACTTTATTTAAGATATTTTCATGATAGGAGGCACAAAATATTGTTCTTTGGTGTGATAAAAACATTAATCCAGAAAAATCAAACACACTTTAAAAAAACAAAACAAAAAAACAGATTTTCTAAGAACAATGAGGCTAAGAACAAAATAAGAACAAATTGAGGCTGAGGTAAACCTGTCATTTGGGGCCATATTTTCTGACGCCACTTTTACCTACATACCACCAGTACAGTGTAAACTGCTGTACAATAATAACTTTCTATATTTGATGATTGTGTAAAATAAGAACAAAATAAGAACACTTTGAGCCTGAAATCGACCAAAAAATAAGAATACTGAGCCTCGACAAAATTTTACTGGTTCTTATTAAAAAAAGAAAAAAAAAGTGTAGGTAACATGAGTAACACTGACCATCTGTATAATCCACTGCAACAAACTTGGCATTGTTTCT
>NW_022732222.1:0-825 GCF_011630105.1 Anneissia japonica
TAATTGGTGTTTTTTTTTTTACTCAATTCGTCAAAAACATTATTATTTAATAGGTAATGTAAGTTTTATTTTGGGGCATCCAGTGGTATAAAATACTGAAATTTTTGCCTCACCGCCAACCCATGATGGCACTGACGTGATGTGGACTCTCATTACATCAGCACCCTGTTCTTTAGATTATGGATACGCCACTTTGCTCAAAACAATAGTTAAGACAAAATATATATTTCCATTCGTTTTGTTGTTCATGTAAATGTCTGATAGGATATTACTTTAAAACAATGCTAAAAACACAGTGTCAATACGATCATTTACACATGTAAGACTGAGCTGACCGACTCCGAATTAAGGTGGAATTTATAGTGGTTAAGTGACGTTTATAATGCACTGTATTATGCGCTATAGAGATGGAAGACCATAATGTAATGGAAATGAACCTCTCTGGTATTGCCGACAGTACAATCAGTGTAAAATATAGGCCAGTGTGGATTTAAACAATGTCCTCATGGCAATGTTCAAAATAAATGTAAATCAAATAAATATGGCTGTTGGGGTGAGAGGGGTGTATCTTTGTAGTTAGGCAGTTATATACTGTCTTTATGTCAACAAACTTTAATTTTAAACACCGGGTCTCCATTTTAAAAGCTCCTAAGAGTTTCGTGGAGGTCCTTTTCCTCACTCTGTTTTTGAATATGTATGGTTGAGTTTACGTCAAAAAAATATTGATTGATTTTAAAAAGTGTTTCTTTTTCTTGGCCGCGTCATTTTTTCAACAGCATAAAAAACAATGTAATTTTGTGATTGGAAATAGGCCTACGTTTTCTT
>NW_022732223.1:0-2006 GCF_011630105.1 Anneissia japonica
GCGCGCACTAAGTGCAATAAAGAGTGAGTAACCTAAAATTAGGGCCTGGAACCCAGGCTACATAAACCCTTGAATAAGCGCTGTTGCGTTTCCAACATTTTTTAAGGCTTCAGTGCAGCAGAGCTTATTTGAGAGCAGCGCTTCTAAAAAATATAGGCGTAGTGCTTTCAATGCCCGTTCCAATGTTACCTACTGTATCTCACATATTTCCGTAGTTTATTAGGCCTATCATAGGTCATACATCATTGTACATGAACGTTTATAAAGAAATTCATTTGTCTTCATTGAATTATTTATTCATTTTAACACTGTAACTGTATACATTGTATTTAAAACACCGTTTCTCAAAGTGTTTCATTGCACACAGGGTACTCTTGATTAAGCTTGTTCAAGAGTGAAGCTTAGTGAAAAAAAAAATCAGATTTGGTGCGGCTGTTATTCAAGCATTTATGGAATTTGGCATATTAATACCAAATTTGTCGCACCAAATCAAATCAAATTTCATTTACTTTTCTTCCATTGTTGCTTACCGTAGTTAATTTTTCATACAGTAAAAAAATATGGAAAATACATGACGCGGCAGTCCATTAATGTATTATTACACTAAAGCACTTAATTTTAACAACCTTTAAATTGTTTGCAATATGCCTACTTTACCAGGGCTTTATGACCATTTATTATCGCAGTTAGAAACACCTAGACTAATAGACTAATGATTTATATCATATTTATTTCAAACTGCTTTAAATTTAAACCACAGAGAGCCTTAAATTTGCACCTTTAAATTGTATACTGTATGGCATATTTTTTGTTGATTACCGTTATTAGTGTAAGCTTAAACACCAGAATTTTTCTGTTTCTTGGTACAGTAGAGAATATCAGATGTGTATAAATTGCTCTAGATATGTTAATTGCAGAATCCCTTAAATATCAATGAAAAGTTCAACGGCAGACAGCTATAATTCATCAGAACCAGTACAAAACACTCCACATACACTCACTGGCTTTAATAACCTACTTGAACACCAAATAGACAAAAAGGGAGGCACGATAATACTCTGTACTGCTCTAATAAACCCAAAAATTATGTATTAAAAATACCAAATAAATGGAGGGAGGCATGACAGTAAGTGTCACTGCTAACTCAATAATTTAATGTAATAGTATTTAAATACCAAATAAATGTGAGGCATGACAATAAGTTGCACTGCTCTAAATGAATACACCCATACAAGAGGGGTGAACGCCTTAGGTGCTATGCAACTATAGGGTACTATGTTATAACCCAATAATTATGTAATAATATTTAAGTACTAACTAAATGGAGGGAGGCATGACAGAAAGTTGCACTGATAAAACCCAATGATTATGTTATGGTATTAAAATACTAAATAAATGGAGGGAGGCAATAAACTTTCGTTGCATTTGAGATTGCAAAAAAAAAATATCTAAATTTACAAATCGATAACTGTTATACTGTAAACACACTAATTTTATGTAGGCACTTTTACCAAATAAATGGCAACTGTATTTAAATACTAAATTAACAGAGGGAGGCACGACAATAAGTTGCACTGCCATAATACTCAATAATTTAATGCTATAAACTATATAAATTATGTAATAATGTTACATGCCAGATAGTTAAATTTACATTCTTTGCATTATAAATTTTACAATTAATTTCAGTTGTACTGCCATGAATAATTAGAACATGTTTTTGATTGAATGAAAAATATATCAGAAGTCAAGTTAAAATAATTAAAAAATAAATCATTTTAAATTTTAATCCCTGGAAAAAAAAAAAGACAACTAGCTATAACAAATCTTAATAATTAATAATGTTCTGGCTAAAGTTTAATGAGTATTTTTATATTTGTTATGCTATTTATTTTATATTTGTTGATAGAATTGTTCGGCTGCATTGTAAGTATTTGTTCTTTGTTTACCTTGCATTTTTCCAGCTGGAAAAGTGTTCTAGATTTTTTTTTTTTTTTTTTTTTTTT
>NW_022732224.1:0-1763 GCF_011630105.1 Anneissia japonica
GTCAGAAAATTATTACAGAATGGTATGTACACACAATTGTTGAAATTCTAAATTAAACCTTAAAAGGGGAAATTCTTTTATGGATAGCTGAAATCTCCACAATAGCTAATTGGTAAATATTTGATTAATAACAATCTTTATTAATAGTTAGCTTACATTTCAATAAGTGGTGCTGTTTAGTCGCCAGAAACGTAATGATTTAGTCGTTCAAATTTGATATATTACTGTTTTTAATTGTGCTATATTAAAAATTGTCTGTGTATCTTTCCTTTAAATTTTCTTTGGAAAAGAAAGTTGTAATCTATTCCAGGTTATAATTTAGTTAACTCCATGGTTAAACCTTCCTTTTTTTTCAGAATTCACTTTCTCAACACAGTGGTTTGGAAGAGCGATGCCAGAAATGCTTGAAAATGGTAGATGTCCAGTTGTTAAAGGACCATGCCAAAGCCTGCCCTGGTGCAAGGTAGGTGTTTTAAATCTTGGTGTTTATGATATTGTTGTTGTATGATTATTCTCCCTCATATTGAACATTTTTAGCCATTTTTTTCATTACATGGTTTTATTTTTCCAAAAAATGCTGTTTATGTTTACTTTTTTTTTTTTTTTGCCAATTGAAATAATTCAGACCCATCAGGGAACCATTTCCAAGATCAAATGATTTAAAAAGTTAAAAACAGAAACACCAAGGAGGTGACAAGATGTAAAGTAATTAACATCAAAGGGGGCCTACTGTGAAGTAGGCTAGTCCCTTTTACCATGGAGGAAATATATTATATTTAATCTTAATATATTTCCTCCATGCTTTTACCAACTCTTACTTATACTGTAGCAGATTAACTAGATAAACAGTTTGGCTTTGACTGAATCTGTTTTTTTGGCCAGGGAGTTGTTAATTAGACTGTTTATCTAGTTAAAACTGTTTATCTAGTTAATCTGCTATAAGTAAGAGGGACTAGCCTAGTTGTTGTGTTTCACAGTAGGCCCCCTTTGATGTTAATCACTTTAAATCCTGTCACCTCCTGGTGTTGCTGTTTAAATCATTTGATCTTGAGAATGGTTCCATGATGGGTCTGAAAAGTTGACCTCTTTTATCTTAAACTTCATTTTGAACTTGTATATAGCAAGCATCTTTTAATTTGAAATAATTCAATACTTTTTATTCACCAATTACAATATTATAACACTGTTTTTGTTTTTGTTTTTCTTTGTTTGATAGATCAGAAGTTACTGAAGATGTGTCAACATCAAACGTTATGAGTGCTCCTATGCCATCACCTCCAAAAATATCAACACTTTACTGGTATTTTAACCATGGTTGAGTCTTAAAATCTGTAGCACTTAATACCTTTCTTTTAACACTGTATTTTAATTATTATGATATTATAATCAATCTATGATTTCAACAATATTAAGGCAAACTGGATTTGTTATACAAAGTTTACATACACATTAAGGATGTTTGCATCATGTAGTACCATAATTATTATGTATTTGACTTCGATTTGAACTTGTGACCTCTCGTCTTGATATGATTGTATGTCTGAAACATGTTGGAAGCATTTTATTATTCAAGCAATATACTTATTGTGAGCTTTGCTTCATGTGGTGTGTTAACATCTTTTCCTTTTTTAATTACTGTTGTGCAATTATATATTATGTGGTATACACACTCCATTTTATTTTGTTTGTTTGTTAGTTCTAAACATTTTTCACTTTATTGCTGCATTTTCGTAGAATGTCATGTTTGTTTTCACTTACCTCTT
>NW_022732225.1:0-895 GCF_011630105.1 Anneissia japonica
ACAAAAAACAAGAAAAAAACGAATGCTCCATTAGAGTTACATCTTTGTCACATTCACACTATAATTGTTAGTTATGTTACACATGAGCGCACGTTATTAATAGACATATTTCGTTTTTATACAACTGCAAACGGTTTGTTTTTAATTACACCGTCAATTGTTGCATATTGCGGTGGACATCGCATGCTGGAGCACTCGGGTTAAAAATAGAATACCGGTACTGACTATTAAGTTTGAAGGCGTCCTCTATTCATTGACTGAGATTATGCGACTGGAAAAAAAGAGGATTCCAGCTTCCGGAATTGTATTATTAGGCTATAAAAAGAATCGATGGTGTCGAGTACTTCAGTAACCAAGCTAACGTTCTCGTATGAAGTAATAAATTGCACAGATACAAAATTACGTGAAATTGTTCATCAAATCAGATAAATCGGTTGGTCGTATACTACAGTATTATAGTTTTTGAGACCGTGAACACACCGACAGTTTAAGAGTTTTTTTTCCAATTGCAATTGTTTTGTGATGGCTATCAATACTTCCTTTGGTAAGTTATCTGCTTTCATATTACTATTTTACGTAGGCCTATTAACTTTATTATTCATTTTTGCTTGTATAGATACAAATACAGTACAAGTTTCCATAGCACTTATATTGTTAAAACAGACATTGTATTTGAATCTAATATAGGTGTCTTTAGATCCAAGGCCCTGTGTATATTCCGCCACCATTGTTAATGATAGTTTTGACTCACTTATATAAGCCTTTGCAGGCTTAAACTATAGACACCACCACACATGTTGGCTCGTCTAAAACTTCCGTCTTATACATGTGTTCAATGCGCTATAGGCTTATGACCATAAGCTACATAAATTATTATATAAATCCATATTCAGTT
>NW_022732226.1:0-782 GCF_011630105.1 Anneissia japonica
AACGTTCGTGCGCACGGTAGTAATACAGTGTCACAAACCCAACACATGTAACTGAAACGTAATTTTCAGCTTCAGTACGTGCTGTGGGCGTGGAAATGAGCGTACGGCTCGTAAATTTTGGAAAGTTTTGGAATATTCAAAATGACCTGAAACGTGCTTTAAATTATCTGAAAAGTGATATTAACAATTTTAAAATTTTAACGCACAAGTACGAATAGCTTATACGACGTGCCTGACGACGGTAATGGCACATGAATTGAAACCTTGCCAAGTTTAATTAAAACCCCCTGTTGGTTGGTAAGGCCACACGAATTTTGCCTTTACAGTAAACGAATTATCGGTCTGATAGTGTCGAAATGCAGTCTGCCGCCCGCTATTTTCAATGTGTTTACATCTTTCAAAAAAGAAAGATGAGAAGGCTCCAAAAAAGCCTTCTTTTTAAACATGATGACGTCACCAAAATAAAAAATAAAGGGACACGTCCGAAAGAGAATTGATTTAGCTATAACATACTCACAGGTGGGAGACAATCAATCAAGATAAGCGAGTACGTTCAAACGAGTATAAAAAGTAATAACGTCATAAATAAAATTATATTTTTTCTTAATTCAAATGGCAATATGATGACGTCAAAATGTCCGATCAGCCATTATGATCTATAAAATCGTATCTACAACTCATGTGCTTTCAGAATATGTAATAAAATTGGGGGTCACTTTTCATCCTATGGAGCTATAACTGATTAAAAACATGCATGGTTTTATGCATATATAAATGTTGAC
>NW_022732227.1:0-868 GCF_011630105.1 Anneissia japonica
GACTATAATGGTAATGTGATGATGATGAATTTTACTATATAAAAGTGTCATTTCCGGCCATCTCGGCCATCTCGAGAGGTACTATTTCCTCTAATTTTTTCACCTCAGCCCCAGCCATGGTGGGGCTGAGGTGGTTGTGAAATTACGTTTTTGAAGTAGGCCTAATTAAAGTACATACTCAAAGACAATGTTTTTAAGCTTTGTTTTCTATGGTATGCACACACATTAATAAGATCTCTATGGTTATCAAAAATCCCTGATGAAAGATCATGAGAATTTTTTTTGGCGCTTTATTTTGACTAATGGTGATGTGATGATGATGAATTTTACTAAAAGTGTCATTTCTGGCCATCTAGAGGTACTATTTCCTAAAATTTTCTCACCTTAGCTCCAACCATTGTGAGGCTGAGGTGGGTGTCGACTCACAAAATGCCCTCCCCCTCCACCTTTCAAAACAGATCTGTGCCCTTCCCTGGGTATGAATTTAAACTCCATCGAGTCGGCTCCTGGTGTATGTCTTAGTTTTTAGGATGTGATCTGGTTTTTCATGTCCATTTTTCGTGATTAGGCCTATGACTATTCTGGATAAAGAATGTTTTGAGCCGAGGTGGATTCAAGGCCCCCCACCCCTTCATTTTTTTAAGGAAAAAAAAAGAAAAATATATTCAAATTGAAGTGCGAGAGTGTAATTTCCGGCCATCTAGAGATGCCCTAATCATACATTTTCTTACCTCAGCCCCAACCATGGTGGGGCTGAGGTGGGTGGTTCCTCGGTCTGTGAAAGTCCCTCCCTGGTTCACCTTTCTTTCGAATTCCTGGATCTGCCACTGTTGATTTATTATATAATTATTTTTGCGCTTATTTATAA
>NW_022732228.1:0-760 GCF_011630105.1 Anneissia japonica
AGTATTTATCGCGCAGAACTTGTTTGGTTCTAACCATTCCTTGATGTGTTTCATGTGCTAAACTCTAAACACTTTGTCTTAACTTTAAAGGTACTACTATACGATTTCCCCTTATTAACAAACAATCATAAACAGATAATTCACATTGGTTAACATAATATGGTTTCAGTTCATCTGTTACCAATCTAGGCCACTTTCCAATCTCCATAATATTAATTACATTTGATAGAATAGGGTCTTTATTAGGTTTTAATATCATCAATAGTCAATGCATCAAGTTCTGAAGTACACATATGCACAACCTGTCTAATATAGTCCTCTGCAATAGTGTTCGAGTCTGAGCATGTCAATGGAAGGCGTGACAATGAGTCTGCAATGTTCTGTTTTCTGTATGTGCTCAATGTGAAAGTCATATCCTAGCAATCTCCATGACAATCGTTGTACTCTAGCTGGTAGTTGGGAATTAGCTTTTGGACCAAACATGTATATTAATGGTTTATGGTCCACTTTAACCTTGAATTTCTGTCCCCATAAGTAAACATGAAAATGTTCAATTCCCCATACACAACCTAATGCCTCTCTTTCAACTTGTGAATAACGGCGTTCAGTCTCGGTTAGTGAGTGGCTAGCATAAGCGACTGGTCTGAGTTCACTTCCGTCTGTTGCTGTAGCAAAATGGCTCCTAAACCAACAGGAGATGCATCTGTAATCACAGTAGTTGGTGCATTCATACAATAGTATGCAAGACAAGGTTCAGTAC
>NW_022732229.1:0-513 GCF_011630105.1 Anneissia japonica
AACCACCTTTTTCTACTAGCCGCTTTTTCAGATGCTGAGGGGCCTAACATAATTAACAGAAGAACTCTTATTGTACAACAACAGCAGCAACAGCAATAATAATTAAACTTATTGAGAAGGCCTAGTTATTGCATAATAATAGTAATCACTATATTAACACCCAGAATAATAATATAATTTTTAAAGCACTTAGAATATACATTATTATTATCATCATTACACACTGATAATATTAATATTATTTTACATAATGAATTGATGTAGTAACCCACAAACCTGAATGCCTTGTAGTGTGGCGTCGTAATACTTAATCTTCGCTTTCATTTCAAAAAACATATATCCCTGATTGACAAGGGTCATCTGAACAAGGGCAGCAATCACAACGTTGAACACACGCTGACCGTCGGGTGCATTCAGACGCCTTTTATTCACTTCCGTCATATTCCCCTTTCCATCTCCATGATCGTCTAAAATGAAGAATGTCAATTTCTGTATATGATCATTAAATTAAAG
>NW_022732230.1:0-684 GCF_011630105.1 Anneissia japonica
GGATACTAAATCTACAGAGAGTGGCTAAGAGTGTTAGACATCATTGCGTACCCTGCAAGAAAAGAGAAAGAGATATGTCTGGACAGCAGATGGGCCAGCTACCCCTGGGACGATTGAGACCCTCTCCTCCATGGTCATACATCGGCATTGACCTGTTCGGCCCATTTACGATTCGTGGTGAGGTCAACAGGAGGGCTAGGGGAAAGGCCTATGGGATTGTGTTTAACTGCTTCTTCACTCGAGCCGTACATCTAGACCTTGCAACTGACTATGGCACAAGTAGTTTCCTACAAGTTTTTCGTAGGTTCGTGTCAATAAGGGGGTATCCAGCCGAAATATACAGTAATGGTGGTAGTCAATTGGTTTCTGCCTCAAAGGAGTTAAAGCGAGTAATGGATGGTTGGTAGAAGTGTGATCTTCGTGAATTTGACATCACCAATGGCACTACGTGGAAATTCTCGGCAGCAGGCTCTCCTTGGCAGAATGGAGTGACAGAGATACTGATCAAAGGTATAAAGAATGCAATACACCATGCTATTGGGGACCAGGTTCTTCCATACAACGAGTTGCAGACTGTGCTTTTTGAGGTATCCAACTTAGTGAATGAAAGACCAATAGGGAGGCATCCAACCAATCCTGAAGACGGTGCATATCTGTGTCCAAACAATATGTTATTGGGACGTG
>NW_022732231.1:0-765 GCF_011630105.1 Anneissia japonica
ACAATAAAATATAGTAATAATAATAATAATAATAATAATACATTCGAATCAAGTCAATTGTGACACAGACAATAATTAAAAGATAGAGAGAAAACAGAAAAACCAACAAAAAATTAAAAATTAATATGTTCTCTGCCTTATAAAAATTAATGAACATAACCTAATAGAAAAAAAAGTCAATGCGAAAACTAGAAGGAACAATACATTGAAAAAATGCGGGGGGGGGAGTTATCGGGGGGAAATAACTCGCCAAGTGGAAAAAATCCGTAGGGAATCAGGTGGCAAGTAACCACCGCCATAATGTTATATTCTGTAAAGTAAAGCCTCAAACCACCTCGATTTTGTGTTTACTAATTAAAAATTCTTCCCAGGCTTTTCCAGATATATCAATAACTAACTTATCCTTTTGCGTTTTTTTGTAGATTAACTTTTTTTAGATTTCAATGAGTTAACCCGACTCAAAAACAATCTTGTGTACAAACCTAACATTTCCATCTTCTATTCAATAGGAGCCTTAAAAGTATAAATCAAAATTTAAATAAATATTAAAAATTAAAATAATAAACATTTTGAAAACAAGGACAATAACCAGTTTCTCCCAAAGTACAGAAACTTCTCTTTGAATGAAGTTGAAACTAATAAAAAAACAAATTCTTTTTTATTTGAAATAATTATTTTAAATTAATTAAGAAACATTAGAAAATTCAAGAATATATACATTAAAAATAACAAGCTTCTGATCTTTTGACTTTTGGTAATTAATAT
>NW_022732232.1:0-565 GCF_011630105.1 Anneissia japonica
TAACATTGTCACTTTTTGCACAAAAGTGCTTATCTCGCCGAGTTGAGCACTTAGTGCCAATTTTTTGACTTTCCGCCATATTTCGAGTACTTTTCCGAAAAACTTCAAACTTTCAATGGAATAGTGTTTGTCATTGTGCCTAACAAAAAAAATTTACATTTTGACTCAACTTTTTAACATTGTCACTTTTTGCACATAGGTGCTTATCTCGCCGAGTTGAGCACTTAGTGCAAATTGTTTGACTTTCCGCCATATTTCGAGTACTTTCCCGAAAAACTTCAAACTTTCAATGGAATAGTGTTTGTTTCAGGTTATCTCACCGTGCCTAACAAAAAAAATGTACATTTTGACTCAACTTTTTGACATTGTCACTTTTTTCACAAAAGTGCTTATCTCGCCGAGTTGAGCACTTGGTGCAAATTTTTGACTTCCCTCATACTTCGAGTACTTTTCAGAAAAACTTCAAACTTTCAATGGAATAGTGTTTGTTTCAGGCTATCACACTTTGCCTAACAAAAAAAAAATTACATTTTGACTCAACTTTTTAACATTGTCACTTTTTGCA
>NW_022732233.1:0-432 GCF_011630105.1 Anneissia japonica
CAAGAATGTTTAAGGTTATATCGGTTGATGAGGAATTTATTGATTAGGCCTATAATAGCAAATTGTATCAATTTATTTTGCAAAAACAAGGTTTCCAGCTTCAGAGGGGGGCACATCTCCTGTCCGCACAAGGGCACACATTGGCGCTAACACCCGGCGCGTAACAGGGGTCTTGGGTCAGAGTGGGTATTTATTTGTTTTATTTTTTTAATTTTTTATTTCAACCATCTTTAAAGAGGGTAACCATTCTAGTTTAGCCCAATAGGTTAACTGATATTCAGGGGCCCTCTTTAATAAAATAAAGAACAGTACAAACAACATCATTACAACATAATAATAATATAATAATAATAATAATAATAATAATAATAATAATAATAATAATAATAATAATAACATACAATCCTCATTTCCTGGTTAGTAATTTACCAT
>NW_022732233.1:492-629 GCF_011630105.1 Anneissia japonica
ATACCAAAGAATGCACTGTCTCTTATACCCATCTAGATGTGTATAAGAGACACACACACGTGTGTTCGAAAATAAATATAAGCATTTTCATCATGGTTTTATTTATTACAAACATATTCTTTCACCATCTATACACA
>NW_022732234.1:0-1290 GCF_011630105.1 Anneissia japonica
CCGGTAAAGGTAATACTATGTAGTGTAAATTGTAGGCCCAGTGAGAATCCAATCAGCTACCGTACGTTTCGTAGAAGGATTATGCATTTTATATATTATTTATTATAATTGCAGTGGACAATAATATAAAAACATGATTTTAGATGGGTGGAATGTCAACAACTCGTACATTTTGCAATTCCCATAAGCTTTCATTCTTGTATGTTTCAGTGGCGGATTCAAAGGGGTGGGGTGCAATCGCCCTTCTAAACTTGGTCAAAATTGGAGAAAAAAAAAAAGAAAACTACATTCAAATTTCTGAGAGTGCCATTTCCGGCAATCTAGAGGTAGGGGTGACATAATCGTAAATGTTCTTACCAGCCCCAAGTATGTGGGGCTGAGATTGTATATCTGTCAAAGTATCTCAAATTCTCTCACTGAGCCCCCTCTATTTCAAATTCCTGGATCCGCCACTGTGTTTGCAAACGCCTTGTGATATGCTGTGATGCAGTGACTGCGATACGGGCCTTGTATATCGAATGCTATATGTACGTGCGACGGGAATTATTATTATAACGTATATGGAAATGCTGGGAGTGAGGCGCCTCCTTTAAAAATAACTATAGTGCTTTTTACAGTAACTTTACGATGATAATACAATACCCTTGGAACATAAATCTTAATGTATTTATTAATAAGGTCTTGTATGAAATCCCTGTGGGAGTCACAATTGTGTGTTATCTTTAAACTAGTGTAGTTTGAGGGGAAAAACACAATTTTTGTTGATTAGAAGCAGTTTACAATCTATAGATTGACAACTGAAGGTCGGGTTCGAATTCCGGATGGAGGAAATTATTTTTTCACACTCGCAGATTTCTCTTCTTTAACGTTGAAAATGTATTTACCGTATTTATTCGAACAAACGGCCCGCTTTGAATAAACGCTCCCCTCGAATAAACGCCCCATCCGGAGCCCCATTTGGAATAAAAAGTAAACGCCTCCCTTCCCTTGAATAAATGCCCCGAGGCGTTTATTTTTTCCTCGAAACGGCTCACCCAATGACTGTAAACAAAACTAATATAAGCAACATCATTCTCAACACATTATATTAACGTTCTACTCCAGTAGAATAAGATTTTTAACCTGGTTGGGATCAATGAATCTTTATGATCACGCAATAATTTTGACGGTAATTAAATCGAATAGAAGCCCCCTCAAAAACCCTTCTCAACAAAATACGGTATTTATAGGCTATTTATTATAGTATTACCGCAAGACGATTTAGGATTTAGAGTTTATGTCTATCATATC
>NW_022732235.1:0-541 GCF_011630105.1 Anneissia japonica
GAAATAAAAGCATGAACAAGAGAAGCAGCAGCAGAAGATGAAATGTAAGGTCTAATGGAACGGATTAAAGAGGTATTTCTTTTCTTGTAAACTCACCGAGTATGAAGAAGCAGAAATCGCAAGATGCCGAGTTTCCAGCTTCATCGGTAGCAGTGAAGGTTAAGGTAATCTTATTAACCGTATCAGCAATCCTGTCTCCTGATTGATAAGGTGATACGGTCACATTAATTGTTCCGTTGCGGTTATCGCTGACAATTGGTGGGTTCCATGTCACAGTTGCATAATCCTTACCCTCATCAGTTGAAACTGTTAGAAAACCGGCCTTTACTTCCGGATTAAAGTTTTCAGATGTAACATTTGTAGGACATGTAATTTCTGGTTCTATCGTGTCTGAGAAAAAAAACATTTTGAAAATAATTCTATATGAACCATAGCACAAAAAGTACAGCCTGTCACTGTATGTACACTTGAGTACCCTCAATTAAGAAGCAGTATCTTTTTTTTCATAATTAAATGACTTTTGATCGAATAAAATAAACAG
>NW_022732236.1:0-693 GCF_011630105.1 Anneissia japonica
CTAAAACATGTAAATATGCATCAGTATACGTTATACATAGGCCTAATAGAACACATAGGCCTAAACGTGATTTAAAAAAATCTTAAATCCATAAATCTCAGGCCAGGTCTTTTAAGATATAGAAATGCGATACTGTATGGTTCAGTTTCGTTTTTACACTTTTGCAAGTTTTGTTTAATAATACTAATAGTAAAAATAATAATTACAATGATGATGATGATCATCATGATGATAATGATGACGATAATAATAATTGATAATAATATTAATAGCAATAAAAAGTGAAGAAAATTGTGCTAAATGCGAAAAAAAGTTGTGAGTGTTGATCATAATTATTATAGTATAGTTAAAGCTTAGTAAGATAGTTAGGCCTAAGTTGTCCTGGATATTAAGTAGATCAGCGTTCCACAAACTTTTTACTTCACGGCCTATTTATGATTCCAGGCACCAAGCCGCGGCCCAGCACCCGGCCGCGCCAGGGACCAACATACCAAATCTTGGCAAGAACTTTTGATCATGAAGCCTCCATGTATATACAATATTTTGACATCATTATCTGTTCTCTAAGTGATAAGATTTTATTATATACAAATTAAATATTATTTTATTAAATAAATAATACCGTACATTTGTGTTTCCCCACCCCCACCCTCCAACAATTGTTGATTGTTTTTTCTTTCTACCATGATTCAA
>NW_022732237.1:0-1122 GCF_011630105.1 Anneissia japonica
CCTTTTTTAGCCAGATGTATATTTAGAAAGGTTATGATTAATACAGTTAAACTTGCCTAAGTCAATTGTGCCTAAGTCGATTTTATTTTACATGCCAAATTGTCGTGTTCTCCATTAATTAACAATCTGTAAGTCGAATGTTTTATAAGTCAAACAATATTTCAATGGCATTTTGGATTTGACTATGGCAAGTTGAACTGTATATATATTCCATGCCTGTTTCAGAATTGTTTTAGGTTGCTAATTAGGATCCTAATGGATCATTATCCCTAGTGTGGTCATTACATCAAGTACTCCAGTAGAATTTTTTCTAACCTGGCTGGGATCTTTATGATCATGTAATAACACATTTCACAGTAATTGTGTGCTGTAGTTGTACATTTACAGTGAAATTACGAAGTGTTTATTTTTGAGTATATTACACTTACACGTTTTACACCAAAGTAAATAAATGCCTCTCTCGAATAAACGCCTCCCTCGAATAGACCATCCCTCAAAAACCCTTCTCAACAATAAACAGTCCTTGGTGTTTTTAAAATTAATAATCTTTTGATTGGTTGAAACAATGCATTTATATTGAAAACAAAAGCACGACCAATGATAACAACTTTTTTTCGGAAGACAACAAATAGTCGGTAAATAAAATCAAGATGTGTGAGGCTGTAAAATATTTCCAGCGTAAAATATTGGGCCCAGAAATCCGTCGCCACATTTCAAAATATGAGCCGATTTCCACGTATGTTTTTGCAGAAAATTTAGCCTTCATAGTAGGAACACAAGTATTTATGATTCTGATTTTACTAGGGGTTTTCTCATGCAATTTGAATTTTGTTTCTATCCTTCGCAAAAAGCAATATATTTTGAAGTTTGTATTCATTGATTAAGATACTGCAAACGGGTACAAACATAACTCCAAATAACGTCATACAAACACAGTCCTGTCAGCCTGTGGCAGAGAACTCATGTATAGTGGTAATCAACCATGCCCACGGCTTTTAAACACACAATAAGAAAACGATCAACACACTCCTACATACATAGAATATTATTAATAATGTTTATTTTATTTGAATTTCTCCATATACATTATTGAAATTTTATAAAATTAAAAAAATATATATA
>NW_022732238.1:0-577 GCF_011630105.1 Anneissia japonica
GTTGCAGTCGATCTACTCACATACGACTGAAAACCCGAAGGTGTGGGAACAGAAGCAATTGTCACCATCTGTGTTCATTGTCGGCACTCACAAAGATATGTTACCAGGAAATGAAGAACAGAAAAATGCACTTGTGAGTAGACCACATTTTATATCGCTGACTTGAAATATTTACCCCAATAAAAACGTGTTTTTTGTAATTGACGATAAAGTGAAACGAATAAAAACGATTGTATACGCAGGTTTGATATATCTTTGGTGTGTTAAACAAAATAGACATCAAGTTTAGCTTCCAGAAGGAGAAATTAACATGTTTTGCTAGCCACATGCAATAGTTCCTGATTTGCAAGAAATCCCCCCGCGTTGCGATCACGTAGCTTCCCAATAACAACAACAAAGATGGTGCCGCCCTCGCTCGGGCTCAACTATAATAGTTCTCTAAAGAAAGCAAATTTTCAGTGTCTGTTCAAATTCTCTATTGTAATATGTTAACAACTAATATAGTTATTATTATAAAAAATCAATTAAGGGAATGATGGTCTGTTATGAATTATGAGGAAATACGTTTTTGAATCAC
>NW_022732239.1:0-1675 GCF_011630105.1 Anneissia japonica
TTAGGAATGTCTAAATTCAGTTAAACTAGCAATTCCGTATTATATTTATAAATCTTTATAACATAATACAAAAATTAGATTTTTCTTAAAAATTGAAATTTTGCCGGGAATGGGGCTTTAATTTTGATTGGATAATTACCGGTTGTTATGTCACAGTACCATGAATTGTAGAGAAGGGATTGACCCAGGGTTCAGATTTTATACCGGGAGAAAATGAAGTTAGAGGTAGACTACAGTATGTGACATCAATATCACCTATATCTGGGAATTCCCCGTTCATACATCTTGTACAGTACATGGCCGGTGGAGCCGGGCCCCCCCCCCACTTTTGGCAAAAAAATATATAATGTCTGGAGATTTTTGTATGATCGGAAATGCAAGAAAAAAAGGAGGGAAGAAGGAGGAGAAGGATGGGAAAGAGAATGTTTATCCAGTACCCGACCGAGTTACATTTTCTCGCAATTCACATTGGCGGATATGGGGGAGGGGGGTCATGGGTCCTGACCCCTCCCTTGGGCAACAAAAAAAAAAGGGAAAAGAAAAAGAATTCTAGACCTACCTTTTAAGGACCCGTGAGCTGATTTTTTTTTTTTTTTTTTTTTACAATAAGGAAATTAGAATTTTGAACCGTCAATATAAAAGTCATTAAAACACACTTCAAATGTCGGGAAAGCTCATTTCCCGCCTTCTAGGAATCAAAATTTACCTGGGGGAGAACCCCGGACCACCCTTTCTTTTTGGGATTTATCGATTCATTAAAAAAAAATTGTATGCAACTACTCAATTTTTTGTGTAGGCCTATGTATACACACATAAGGCCTATCTACTGTAATAACAATGGGAAAAATTTACCTGACCGTTTTCAAGAGGGGAAAACCTTGAATTTTGAAGAACTTAAATTAAAGTCGCTAAAAGATACTTCAGAAGTCGGGAAAGCTCATTTCCCACCATTTAGAAATCAACATTTCCTCGGGAAGAACCTGAACCTCCCTTTTCTCTTTGGGTTCACCGATTCATTATAATAATTTTCAAGAAGGGAAAACCTTGAATTTTGAAGAATTTAAAGTAATTAAAAGACACCTCAGAAGTCGGGAAAACTCATTTCCCGCCTTCTAAAAATCAAACCCCCCCTTACCGTTTTCAAGAGGGGGAAAACCTTGAATTTTGAAGAACAAAGTCATTAGACACCTAGCTCAAAAGTCGAGAAAGGTCATTTCCAGCCATCTAGAAATCAAAATTTTCCCGGGGGAGGAATGTTGACCCCACCACCTAGGTTTGATTCGAGATCTGCATGGTTCATATTCCCATTCATCTTATAAGTGGGCCCCCCCTCACTTTCAAAAACGTTCCGCTGGCCCTGCAGTAGGCCTAGAATGAAGAGTAAGTTGCCCATTGCATAATTGTGCTAATGAAGTGGCAGTTGCCAGTGAACTTAGCAATCGTTGTATATGTATCAAATGTATCAAATCGGAAAAGTAAACTTTTCGTGAACCCTAGCTCGAAGGCATCCTGATAGACGTCGATCTAGGAGGAATGCTACAATATATATGACAGAATAACCAATAGGCAAATAGTGTTGCAACGTCTAACCCCTGATTCTGTTTGTAAACGTATAATTTGAAATTACAACAATACATATAAAATCTACAATAGTATATTTATTAAATATAAAAGT
>NW_022732240.1:0-574 GCF_011630105.1 Anneissia japonica
CGAAAGAAGTTTTAAATTGTTGTCTTTAGTTTTTTATTGTGTTACTTTTATATTTTTTTCTATTTCATTTTGTTATGGATGACATAAATATATATTATTTGTGCCTACTCGCACCCAAAGAAATGAGCCGGCGTACATACATTGAATCAGTGTATATTATCGTGTACAAGTTGATAACGACCACGGACGGAGACCGACTACGCCGGCAAAGAAATCGATCGACGGCATGACGGTGTCCCCCTTTCGCCTGCTCGCGTCCGCGACCACCGACCACGACTGCCAGTCCGACGTACGCCGTCGTGCCGGATCGCGACGACGGCCAGTCCGGCGTCCGGCGTACGTGACAGCGACGGCCAGTCTGGTGTCTTGTACGCCGTCCGCCGACTCGAGAAGACGACGGCTGCAAACAACGACGGCCAGTCCGGCGTCCGGCGTACGTGACAGCGACGGCCAGTCTGGTGTCACGTACGCCGTCCGCCGACTCGAGAAGACGACGGCTGCAAACAACAACGGCCAGTCCGGCGTCCGGCGTACGTGACAAGGACAGCCAGTCTGGTGTCACGTACGCCGTCCG
>NW_022732241.1:0-1007 GCF_011630105.1 Anneissia japonica
AATACGCCAGTGGAAAATAGGCAAATTGCATTGAGAATATCCAAATAAGACTTAATTGAACATGAAAATTATACAATGTATTGATAATTTTTTAAAATTTTTGCTAAAAAGTACATATTTCTAAACTTGCACAGAAACTCAGTTTAAAAATGTATAAATACATTTTTAAAAATATATAAAAAAATCCAATGGAGGACAGGCAGTCAACTGCCAGGGGTGGATTTAAGGGGCCACCGACCCGGCCCCGTCCTCTCCTTTTGGGATGTAAAAAAAAAGAAAAAAGAAAGAAAAAGAAAAAAGAAAGAAAAAGAAAAAATGATAGCCTAGAACGCCTCAAATGTTATTTTCTGGTGTTTAGAACACACAGATTTCACGGAGGCATGCCCCCAGACCCCCTAGGACAGTGTTGTCTTGATCGGCCCAAATTTCGGGCCCCCCCCCTTTTGGACATCTCTCGATCCGCCCCTTACTGCTGACGGGAGACCAATGGGATCATATATTTATCTGACAAGACGGGCTTGGCCTTTCCAGCGGGGCGCCTATAAGCACACCAGCCTTAACCACACTAGCAAGATTCAGACTTAGTGTTGATCGAGAGCTGATTGTGGATGTTAACTTTTGTTTATAGAAATTGCAATAATATCTTGCTCTCGACATCAATATATGCAATATAGCTTCATATTTATTACAGTATATAATAATCCAAGCGATCAACAACAGTCGAATAACATAATTTATGGCGCTTTTGATATGAGTTATTGCTAGTTGTATGCAGCATTTTGCGATAATTTCTTCAATATTCTAATATGGATGTTAGAGAATGTAATTACTTGCCTTTCATTCAAGCAAAAAGGCTACATTGTCATTTCATATACATTTAATCAAATATTGATGTAATTTTAAATGTATCATTCACCATGTTATTAGTGTTTAAGCTGTTGGATGAGATTAAAAATAAATTAAATTAAAATAGATAGATATATTTTTTTTTACATGCAAAGCATATC
>NW_022732242.1:0-575 GCF_011630105.1 Anneissia japonica
ACTGTCTTTATGTCAACAAACTTTAATTTTAAACACCGGGTCTCCATTTTAAAAGCTCCTAAGATTTTCGTGGAGGTCCTTTTCCTCACTCTGTTTTTGAATATGTATGGTTGAGTTTACGTCAAAAAAATTGGCAAATATTAATTGATTTTAAAAAGTGTTTCTTTTTCTTGGCCGCATCATTTTTTCAACAGCATAAAAAACAATGTAATTTTGTGATTGGAAAAAGGCCCGCCCTATTCACTTAAAAAAAATAGTGATCTAATAATTTTTCCTATGTGCCCTAAATTGGCTATAGTGGGACACAGTGATAAACTATAATATCTTGTTTAATATTTTCAAAAATAATCATATTCTTTTTCATTGTGTCCAATGGTTGCCGAATTGGCTATAGTGGGACACAGTGATGAAGTACAACTGTCTTCTTTAATATTTTATAAGTTAATCCTTTTCTTTTTCATTGTGTTCAATGTATTCAAAATATTAGATTATCACCCTTTAAAAAAAAAAAACGATGACGGATTGCGGATTAAAAAATTTTTTTTTTTTAAATCTAAACAATTCGCTATTGCGCT
>NW_022732243.1:0-1424 GCF_011630105.1 Anneissia japonica
CATACAGTTTATAACTGAAATATACATATTTATAACTTGAGGAAGCTGTCAAGACAAACACTTGAACAATGGGATACTCAATATCAACTACAGTAGATGAAATGCACTTCAAATAATTCACACCGACACTCTTATGAACCAACAAAAGAAAAGAATAGTACAAGAATAAAATAATCTAAATAAAAGAATGACATGGTGAAAGATACACTGTCTGCCTGATAAAACCTGGATAAAAATATTGAATTTTATTTATTTTAATTTTATCCTGTTTTTTAAGGTAAACACAGATTATAGGCCTACCGTAATAATAAAGAATTAAGCTATAGCCTGTAATATTCATAATCAGTATCAAGATTGCTTTTCACCACTAAACACCGGATAGGCCGACATTCCTTTCTACTGGGATAAATGGTCAGAGGTTAATGATATGCATGTCAATTCTGGTCATGTATTTTAATTTAAAGACTTCTTCACAGCCTCCCTGAATGTTAGTTTACACTGTACTCATAAAAATATGATATCAACTAGAATGTCGATTATTATTTCTATGCCTCTACATATGAGGCATGTTGTGGCGAAATGGTTAAGTTGTCGCACAGTCCAGTATTGAGTAAATGAGCTATAAAATATGGGAGCTCAAAAATTTGCCCAAAAATCCAAATTTGTTTTTCACAATAGATCAACAGTTTAATGTCCCAAAGTATTAGTTCTGAAAGTGATTGACAAATTGTTTATTTAACATTATTTTTCATAGTTCACTCTATTAAACAATGTATGCACAAATAACATTGAAAGGCAATTACTCAAAATCATGTTTATCTTTAAGAGTCTGTACTTTCACTTTCCAATAACTTGAAATGTCCAATTTGAATGAAAGACCCCTCATTTTAAAGAAAATACCAGTAAATTGAATTTTAATTTTTGCTACAACTTAGCCATTTTGCCACAAAATGCCTCATATGATTAGGCAAAGTCTAAATGTAAAGCAGAAGACACTTGTTATTAATTTTATTTTTTATTTGCAAATAACTAAATACTGTATATGATTATAAGTGGTTAGGCCCTATATAAAAAAATACTAGTTTATCACCCTATGTAGGCTAAAACAGTGATAAGGGAGGGAGGCTTTTTATTTTTATTTTGCTAAAGCCAAATATCCCCCTTGGGCTGGTGCACTGACATTCAAAGTAAAATACATGATATACAAGCAATATCTACTAACTATTTACTAAAAAAATTTCACAAAAAAAAAAATTTAAAAAAAAATCTTTTTAAATTTTTTTTTTTTTTGTTCAAAAATATTTTTTTTTCTAATACCATAGAAGACATGCATGCAAGGGTGATAAACTAGATGGATAATTTAGTGTCCTCCTCCCCAGCACTTTAACAACAAGGAAATGTATCTTCCATTGGCATTATAATAA
>NW_022732244.1:0-1696 GCF_011630105.1 Anneissia japonica
AAAAATTTTAATAGATGTAAAAATGTATGTTTTTCAAATTTGTTGAACTGAATGTGTATTTTGATAAAAATTTATTTGTGTATTTGGTAAATCTAAATATTTTGAATACTTTCATATTGTGTGCTTTAAAACATGTTTAAACAGCATTTGTCAGTATTCTACTATTACAGTATGATGTGCTCTCTACAATTGTACTATTTCTTAGCCAATTAGGGGAATGTCGTATTTCTTGCTAGCAGTGGAACAGTATTTTGATGTATTGTTTAATTGCAATTAGTGTTAACAATTTGTATTGATGTTTAAGAACTGATAATGATTAATATGCAATGAGTGTTCCTATAATGTTTTTAAAAATCTACAAATTATGAATGAATTTGTTTACCAATGGAAATTTTTCACATACTTCAAGTATATTGTATTTATTTGATGTACTGTAACAGTAATTAGGTTGCTGGCAACCTGTTTTGTAATTAAATTAGACGAAATTATTTCAGATGATGACCCAAGAATATTTTATTGAATTTGTGGTTTCATTAAACTTTGTATAAATTTGTGATTTGCTAATAGACTTTTGAATTTAAATGTTTCTCTGTAAAATGCAGTCTTCCAATACACTTTGACTATGTACAGTATTTACAGTGTACACTTGAAATAAATATTTTGTTGAAATCAGTTTTTAAAAATGTTGTTTATTTTCAATTTATTTGTGGCCATTGATCCTACTCTTTCTGATCGTATCAAGTCATATAGGTCTTTTATTTTAACAAACATAGCTTTGTTAAACACTACTCCAATAGTCTCTAATTTCTAATTATTTTTCTCATGCTGTACAGCGCCACCAACGAGAAAGTTAATTTAGAGATGGAATAAAAGAAATCGAGTATGGGACGCCAATTAAATTAGGTATGGTGCGCACTACGTGCAATAAAGAGTGAGTAACCCAAAATTAGGGCCTGGAACCTACTACTCCAATAGACAAATTTTATGATAGGAGTCATGTGACCTACTGTGGGTAAACAAACCAGGCTTGTGATGTGTGAGTGACTATTCCTACAGTTTTAGTATAACGGTTGCGAGTTGTTTCTGCTGTAAAGGTGCATAGTTGATGTTAATAACAGTTGGGTTAAAATGCCAGTAAACTTGAACATTATCAACGGTTTTCTAATGCTCCAAATAAAAAATTACAGTAAGCCCCTGCATATCATCAGCCAGTTTAGGTATGTGAGCGAGTGGGACACACTAATATTTTAAATTATTATAATATAGAGATTTATACTGCGCCTTTTGCTAAGGATACAAGGCTCTTGTATCAAACCAGCACAAAGTGCAACCTCCTCCACTCCCTGGGAGAGTATTCCTAGTCGTGCAAATAATTTAATGCCAATAGACTAATACTTGCAATGCCACATCATCCTCCCAGGTACCCATTTATACTCCTGGATGGAGAGAGGGAAACGCAAGTAAAGTGCCTTGCCCAAGGACACAAGCAATGTGAGGAGCGTCGATCTCACGATCGGAAGTCCAACACCTTACACACTACACCACATGCTCCTATAAGTTTATGAAAACCAAAAATGCAGAGAGAATGCTAGAATAAGTATATGAACACTATTTTGAACAATCGTAATTGATTTTCCTTGCAAATTTATTTCTCTTGTTAACAGTGGGTAGTTGTTTTTACAAACATTATTTATTA
>NW_022732245.1:0-651 GCF_011630105.1 Anneissia japonica
TTTTGGAAGTATTCCCTGCACAGTTGGGTACGTCTGTCCTCCAACAGTGGAATAACTCTTTCAATGAAATGATTTAATATGTAATCACCAAACTCCATGAGTTATATTTGTGCATTCATAAAAAAGCGGGAAAGAGGAATGTTTAGGGATCTTCTCAATACTCGAGTGGTATAATAATATACTTAAGTGGGTTTTTTTTTTACTTTGTAAGAAAATCGAATAAGTTCTTGTAAGTATGTAAGCAATATGTATTGCTTGCCATGAAATCATTACAAAGAAGAGATAAAAAAAAGATCAGAGTGAGAAAATATATACAAAACAAAATCAGAAAAAACTTCCATAAACCCACCCACCCTTTAAAAAACAGCTATGATATATTTTATATTTCTTTAAAAATAACAATAATATATACTGGTACATACTGAACTTATTACAGTTTCATATAAAACTAAAAAGTCCTACAATTACAATTTTAAAAATGCATGCAAGGTTATCTTTTCTTTTTCCCCAATGTACAATATTTAGTATAATTTCAATTCTGTACAAAACAATTGTATTTTAAATGTTGACACATGGAAATGTCTTACCCACAGCGGCTGCATTGAGTGCCTACCATAGATATTCCTTTACAATAATGTTGTGTGCATCCAA
>NW_022732246.1:0-599 GCF_011630105.1 Anneissia japonica
CTAAACTATTGTTTGTTTACGTCATGTTGAGATAATTGGTGCCGAAGACTGCCGTATCTGGGAAATACGAAGAGAACAGACTGCATTTTTTAGCAGATATACAGTCGGCGAAGTGCTGACGTCATAAACTCAAGCTCTTCAAGCCAACTTAACAAGGAAGATAGGCCAAATATAAGCAATAACTAGATAGGCTTATTTATCATGCCAAGAAATATATGTTGATCCTCATTTTGGTAGGCCTGTAGCCTCCTGGCTAGCCTAACAATCATTGTAAATCGTCCTAAACAAGAAATATAACCATCCATTCCTAATAATTGTAATTGTGCTAATGATCGGGCGGATAGGAGAATGGGGTTATGAATAAAAAATGTCTTTACGTTTGTAAAACTATTTTTGGTATGATTTTTATAATATTTATATTTAATTTCTTATTAGGTCATAGGCGTACCGACTGTTTTGTTTTCATTAAAAATTGTTGTAAGATTATAAAAACATTCTACGTTGTCACAGCCGATTAGATCGTCCATGCTGTTGTGTTGGTGTTTTTGCAAATACAATAACATGTTTCATCATTGTCACTATCGTCTGTATCTTTGTCA
>NW_022732247.1:0-505 GCF_011630105.1 Anneissia japonica
AAAATCCTTCTCTCTTAACAACGGTCCCTGAACAGACACTCCCTTAGCCCTCTGCTGCTCCATCCACTTGTACATGGCCGCTTCTACTTTTGTATTTGTGTTTTCACATACGAAGATTTTCTTGCTTTAGTAGGGTTTTCGTTTGTTGAAATTAGTTTGTTGAAATGAGTCTTTGTATTTTCTCTTTGTTTTTCCATATGGTCGATACCGTAGACTTCGAAAGTCCAAAACGTTTTCCAATCGCTGAATTGGACTCGTGGTTCTCATAGGCTTTTATTACGCTCAGTTTCGTATCAATGGAAATACACGTTTCGTATCAATAGAAATACACTGTCTTGGTCTTTTCGAGGCAGAAACCATTGTTGAAATGTACATTACATTTTATTTAATTATGTTTCAATCAATTAATTAAACAATCAGGCCTTTGCTCCTTCCATTCCCTCTCCCTACCAATGAAAATGTGTCATTAAAATAATACGTACAAATGATTCATTTAAATTGCATA
>NW_022732248.1:0-670 GCF_011630105.1 Anneissia japonica
TTACGAGAATAGCTATTCAAATTGTGTCTAAATTCCAGTTTACAGTAATAATAGCAGTCCTACATAGACTCATAATGTAAAACCTAATTCATTCTTGCATGCCTGATAAAAATGTAAACGCCATAAGTTCTTAAATTGTGATTGGCTGAGGTTAAGCGCATTATACGATACTCGCTTGCATTAGCCGTGCATTTGCACGTAATACGCGTTATATTATACGGGTGAATTATTGACCATAGAGCTATTAAACATCGGAGTTAGCGCTCTAATATTCTTATTATAGGCTAACTCTATGCTTAAGACGTGTTCTAGCATTCTAACAAATTTATTGCGATCCTCACCCATCTCCATGACGACAAAAAGTGAACGATAGGGGAATGTAAAAGTAGGACTGAAATTGTTGACTTGTTAAACCTGAAAATTTAATAGCATTTCCAAGAAGTAATGAGGCGGAATACGTTTCTCATTCAACTAATAATAAGTAAATACTTAGGTCCTGAACCCAAAAACAACCGGAAAATAGAATGTCGAACATCGAGCAGTTTCGACCAAAACCTTAGACCCAAATGATCATGAAAATACCGATTATGTTTGGATTATTAACATTGTTCAACATCGTTTCCATAGCATTAAATGTTATCAATTATGCAAGAATTAAGCTATGTCGTCG
>NW_022732249.1:0-591 GCF_011630105.1 Anneissia japonica
CAATCAATCAAGATAAGCGAGTACGTTCAAACGAGTATAAAAAGTAATAAAGTCATATAAAAAAAATCAATTTTTTCCTAATTCAAATGGCAATATGATGACGTCACAATGTCCGATCAGCCATTATGAAGTATAAAATCGTATCTACAACTCATGTGCTTTCAGATTATGTAATAAAAATTGGGGGTCACCTTTCATCCTAAGGAGCTATAACTGATTTAAAAAATTCATGGTTTTATGCATATATAAATGTTGACGCACGCGTACATGCACGCTAAAAGGCGCGAACAGAAAATTAAGGTACATAACATTCAACCTTGACCTGAAGCTTATGCTCACCTAATATGATTTGGAAATGACCAATGGTTAAGATTATATAGGGTCATCAACGTTTTGAGGAAAGAGAAATGAGGGGGTCAGAAAAAAAAAAATTTTTGACCATGATGACGTCATCAAAATGTAAAAAGGGGTCAATTATATGAAAGAGAATTGTCTCAGCTATAACATATTCAAAATTGGAAGACGGTCGACCAAGGATAAGCGAGATACGCTCAAATGCGTATTTTCAAAAATGACGTCATTGCTATAATT
>NW_022732250.1:0-1149 GCF_011630105.1 Anneissia japonica
AGGAGTCCTGAGCTAAGCAAACATGCCCAATTGTGCTTTACAAATCAATTAATCGTGCAACTAAAAGATTTTAAAGATAAAATATATTTTAAAGATATAGGCCCCCTAGGCCTAATTGTATTATAATATATTGATTGTTTTAATACATATTTTAAATCAAAACGTTTAAATGTTTTACAAATTACAAATCAAAATTTCAATGAATAGTATTAAATAATGAATAATAAATAAATAATAATGATAATAATAATAAATAATAATAATACAGTAATAAAATAATGATAATATTATAACTCACTAATATTATAAACAGAAGTGTGAAGAATGCTGCTAATTTACTTACAAGGCCTAGCTTCTTGATATGAATGATTAGGCATATGTTGTACAAAAATTTCTCTCAATGCAATAATTCTTTAACTTTGATTTATTGTTTAGATTACAATTTACAAATAAATAAATAAATAGGCCTCGGCTATTTGTTGGTTTGAAGATGACCAGCATATTTTATTTCATAAATTAAAGTTTACGAAGTCATAGGCCTAGAGGCCTAGATACAATTAGAAAACTTTCATGTTATTAATATTTTTATCATTCATTTACAGGCGAAATTAATATTATCGCCGACGATTCACAAACCTACTCTGCTGCACAACCAACCTTTCTCCTCAGCAGTGTTGACTCTTCTTAGGAGCCTCATTCTATATAGAGTAGACTGCTACTAGCAACTAGGTATTATAGGCCTAGATGATAGACTTTTAAAACAAAAAGATAATCGTAACGAAAAAAAATAAAGAATCGTCCTCACTTTATCTTCTCGAAATAATACAGCACATCACTGATTAATTAATTCCAAAGTTAGGTAAATATGATTATACAGTATATTATATTTACAATATGTTAAAATCCCATAATTGAATTGTCCTCATTAACAGAATAATGAAAGAAAGTTTATGCAGCATCAGTGTTTTATAAAATGTTATAAAGCTATACGCGCACACGCTGTTTGGTGACGCGCGCACGCTGTTTGGTGACAACATGGCGCCCATGCGCCAAGTTGGCCAAACTCTCTCTATCTACGGCTCTGGGTAGTAGATCAAAAAAAGATCTATTAATCAATCAACTATTAATCAATCAGCCTCATGAGGGCAG
>NW_022732251.1:0-2163 GCF_011630105.1 Anneissia japonica
TCGGGCAGGTCCTGGCGCCACCCCTGCTTCTAGCTGTCTATAAATCTGTTTCTAAATCCAACTTTGAGAATTGTCGCCCTGTTTCCATTCATTCACCTATATGTAAACTCTTTGAGTGTATACTATGTACACGCCTTCATCATTCGATTAAAGAAAAACTTTCACAATTCCAATTTGGGTTCCGTACCAGAAAAAAACAGACGCTCGTATTTATGTTACTCACAATCTTTTCAAATCTGCCGAAAATAAGTTATGTACACGATTTCATCTATCGATTTTCATTGAGTTCGTACCCCTGTTCTCTTCTTCACAAAAAAAAAATACATATATTTTTTGTTTATCTGAAATATTATCATTATGATATTCCGCGTTAATTTCTTTAATCTTTACTATTTATGTTGTCTTCCTCATGTTTATCATACTTTTTACATCATGTTTAATTATTGTTGGCAGAAGAATATTTTTTTTATCCTAGACACTGAAAGTCCTGTCGTATGTTGCCCAACACACTCGAACAACTTTGTTGCAAGAACATCGAGATCTTCTTGGGCAGTCTTCACTGATAGAGCATCCAGATCTACTCGTTTATTTTGGTCACCAGCCAATGCTACCGACAATAGTGGCACTGTGGTGTCTGTTACATCAAATTACAACCCTGGTGACGTATTTCCGGCCAGCATCATCGCCCATCAGATTACGTATACAGCAATCGATAGAGATAACAATGTGGGGAACTGTTCATTCTTTATAACAGTTCAAGGTTTGTTAATATTTATATAGAGATATAATGATATATTACATGAAAGTATGACCATTTTATTTAATTCAATTTCAATTTCATGATAAAAAAAAAATATAACTAATTTAGATGATAATAATCATGAATAAATCCATATTTGCCATTGACGTAAAGTGTATGGCCTAGAAACAAGCGATATTCATCCTGGATAGTTCCATCTACTTCTTTAGATCACCAATTATCTAATCCTCGTCTGCCCAGTGTATTTGTATGATTTTATAACGTGTATGTGTTGATCACTGTTCCTGGTGTTGATGAATTCATCATTCAGTATCAGTATTCATTTCATTAATTTTATAAATTAAAATTAAAATATGACAAAATGGTAAAGAAACCCAAACTTTGTAAAGCTCGTACACAATCATTGACCACCTTAGCAATACAAAAAAAATATGCAGACGAAAAGCAAACTAAAAAGATAACACAGAGACATCAGAGGACATGTGTGCATGCTGGCAAGGAAAGAAAGGAAGATAAAGTACCAGTACTCAATGCAATATGTGTGGTCACCAAGAAAATAAAAGATCGTGACACCCAAAACCCCTTCCGAAGAAGTTGTACCCAGCGGGGGTTGGGCGGGACTGTCCCCCTTTCCTACGCCAAGGACCCTCAGATTGGTATAGGGGATGAAGACCCCAGGGAGGTAGCGCATTCTCGACATTTTAGAACTTTTTTGAGGGTATAAAGTGAAAATTGCAATAGAAACATCATAAATAATATTAGTATGTCTAACAATAATTATAATAAGTAATAACTCATCAGAGCTGATCTAGAAATTCGAAAGATGTGACCCAGGCCGGGAGGAACTTAAACAGATATAGGGTCAACCCACCTCAGCCCTACCATGGTTGGGGCTGAGGATTGAACATTTGAGGAAATAGTACCTCTATGGCCGGAAATGACACCTTTATATAGTAAAATTCATCATCATTAGCATATCACCATTTTATATGGAATGTAGGTAAGAATGGCCCCGGAAAAAATGGCCCCAGAAAAAATGGCCCCAGAAAAAATGGCCCCGGAAAAAATGGCCCCAGAAAAAATGGCCCCGGTAAAAATGGCCCCATATGACAGGTAGGTAAAAATGGCCCCCATGAAAAATTCGGTAATAGAAATGATATATATTTTTTTTAATCTTAAAATATTTAAATACTGTATAAGCAAGAATTGAATTAAAAAAAGAAATAAAGAATGGCCCTCAATTATAAAATTAAAGAAAAAATAAATAAATAAATAAACAAATGTTGTAAAATACCTTGTAGCAAAAATTTAATTAATAAATCAACATAAAGAATATGAATATTTGAGAACTAAAATAAATTAGTTTTTAGCTCCTATGAGTAGCTCTGGGAGTAGGTCTAAGT
>NW_022732252.1:0-954 GCF_011630105.1 Anneissia japonica
TTAATTAGTAAGATATTTTGCCTCAAAAATGGCCCAAGTGCTAAAATTGCGCAATAACATTGTGCAACTAATATTGATATATTTCAAATGAGCATAACATTAACAGTGTTCTGTTTAGAACCATGAAACCTATATTCTAGTATACATTTGTATGCTTATTTAATTCATGACGTCTGTTAAGGCACAGAGTGGTTAGTTAGTATGATATTTTGCACCAAAAAATGGCTCAAGTGCAAGAATTGCATAGTAACATATATTTTAAATATGAGCACAATATTATCAGTGTCTACTGCCTATAGCCATAAAACCTTTAATTCTAGAAAAACTTTTGTGCTTATTTCAGTCACGTAGTCTGGTAAGGAACACAGTCTTTAATTAGTAAGATATTGTACCGACCCCAGAATTGTGAAATAACAGTGCTTTTCACCATTAAACATTGTGTCCCTTACCACCAGAGTGCATGACTGAAATAAGCACAAAAGGTTGTTTTTGAAGTAAAAGTTTCATGGCTCTAGACAGTACAATGTAAAATTTATGCTCATTTAAATTCAATGTCACATAATGTTATTGCTCGATTGTTGCACTTGGGCCATTTTTTGGGGCAAACTATCTTACTAACTATTAGTTAGTAAGATAAAAGACTGTATCCCTTAACAAACTGCATGAATTAAATAAGTGTACAAATATGTACTAGAATTTAAGGTTACATGGTTCTGAACTGGTATAAGAGACAGATATTATCTTGTCTAGAGCCGTGAAAATAGTGCAATTTTGCGCTTGGGCCATTTTTGGGGCAAAATATCTTACTAATTAAACAATGCATCCCTTTAACAAACTGCATAACTGCAATCAGCACAAAAAGTTGTCTTAGAATGAAAGGTTTCATGCTTCTAGACCGTTCACAGATAATATTATGCTCATTTGAAATCAATCGTAACACAATTTTATTGCACA
>NW_022732253.1:0-1952 GCF_011630105.1 Anneissia japonica
TAATTATATATTATATTATATTATATTATAACATATTATTAGCATGTGGTGTAAATATTGTGTTTTCTGTTTCAGATACGACACCAACACCGTTTAAACCTAGTAAGTATTTCTTTTATAGGCCCCATATATATTACATACATCATGATTGACGAGTCGGGTTGGTGAACAACAGTCCAAAATACGTCAAGTTTAGGGCACCAAGCCTTTCCAAGTCCAAAATACGTCAAGTTTAGGGCACCAAGCCTTTCCAATATAGGAGAGTACGTTTCTGTTTTTTTGCTACCATTTTTTGATTTAGAACTACTAGTATTTAATAGGCCTATCTTAAAATGAAAATACTGTATGGTCATTTTCAGTCAACACAATTAACTGACTTCATCACTCTCGTATCTAAGCAAGAAACCTACAAGAAACCCTGCAATGATCCTGCTACTCTGAATTTGCAGATTGCCAACACACGCTTAAAACGCCCCGTTTGAATAAGGGCCGCTCAAAAAGAGTCAAAAATATTTTAAGCGCCCGGGCGCTTATTCGCGTGAGTACGGTACACCTAAAATACGTCAACTTGGGGGCGCTAGGAATTTCCAATATTGGTGAGAACGTTCAAAATACGTCAACTTAAGGGTAAGCTTTGAAATATAGACGCACAGCAGGTTCATGAATAATTAAGTAGCATTCAATATTTGAATATTCATGTCTGGGAAACCAGTCTGACCCTCCATGGTCTGACTCACCAGAACCACAAATTTTAATTACCTTTAGGCGGTGTTTTTGAGGCAATGGAAGGAAGCACGAATAGACAGAATTGGATACAAAAGCCTTAAAGGGAGTACACAAAATACAAGAATTGTTTTTGTTTGTACCCTCTTATTCGAAACCCCCCTTATTACAGGGGTGTATTCAGGATTGTTTCTGGGTGGGTGGTGATTTTTTGGACCTTTTCAGTGGGAGACAGGAATATCGATTACAGCGCCACCAGCTTGAAGCGGATGGCACCCTCAGTTTCAGAATTGCTGAAATCGAAATAGAGCACGTCACACGCGAAAGGTCTTTTTTGACCTATTGCTGGTACCTTATCAATATTTTTTTATGTCATTGTGAAAAGGCCCTAGAAAAAAATGTCTTTGGAAAGAAAGTTGACATTTTTTTGGGAGGGGGTACGACATTCCATTTTCCCACACCCTTGTACACACCCATGAAATTAGTACCAAATAACAATCTCCAGTCTTCTAACGTCAAAGTTAATCCTCTAATTGGAGACCGAACCGTTCCTAAAATGGTCTCGAATTAGAATGCGAATTGTAGGGCTATTAATTATATACTAGGCCTACATAGGCCCCTATGCAATTTCTTTTATGGTTTTTTGAGCCATCATGCATAAACAACAATACTACAATCACTAGCGGTCATATAGGGTTTAACATTTTAATCTGATAAAAATTCAGAATGGATGCAGTGGCGGGTTAAGGGGGTTCAGACGAACACCCCTCTGAAGAAATTTAAAAAAAAAATACTACTGGATCCTGGCCTATAAAAGGCATTCTAACCTACCTAGGCATAGGTTGGCAGATCAACGGACAAACAAGCTTAACTAGCCTTCAATTAAATAAAATTAAAAACAATGTTTTTGGTTCGAAGTCGTGAACATAATTTTTATACGAAAGTGCGGTCTTCATGCCTATCGGTTCATCGATTAATAGAATAAAGAATACGTATGCATAATATGCATATTTACTGTAATAGGAATGAGATACATCTTTCATTATTTATTTGCAAAAACCCAGGACACGTCTTGAATGAAAATACACCAACAACATGCAGGGAGAACAGTAATTTTACAAACAAACAATTACAATATTTATGGGTTTTTTCTTTATGACTAATTACATGAAAAGAGTAAAAAAATAGTAATTAATTATATATAAAATTATATATATATATATATATAT